>NW_026287727.1:0-65000 GCF_023373465.1 Oncorhynchus keta
ACTGTACCTGTGTATCATATAGGTTATGTCCCAGGTTGTTACTGTACCTGTGTATCATATAGGTTACGTCCCAGGTTGTTACTGTACCTGTGTATCATATAGGTTACGTCCCAGGTTATAATCTATACTGTTGTACCTGTGTATCATAAGTGTCCCAGGTGTTACCTGTGTATCATATATAGTCCCAGGTTATAACATACTGTTGCTGTGTATCATAAGTGCCAGGTGTTACTTGCTATAGATTGTACATATTTCTAGCTATCAACCTCTCTCTTTCTCTATCTCTCCATCAAACCCTCCCCCGCAATTCTCTCCCTCATCTCACCCCTCCCTCCCTCGCTCTCTCCTTCTCCCCCTCCCTCCCTCCCTCCCTCTCTCTTCCAGTTGAAGGACAAGGTGATAGTGGGGTGAAGGTATATCATGTCCATACCCCCTTCAACCCTCCTTCCTCCACCATCCCCTCCAGTAACTACTCTGTGTTTCAGTCTCAGTCTCAGGGAAAGCCAGGTAAGCACTTCCTGTCCTAAGCCTCATGTATACAGTCCGCAAGCACACAACACCAGAACTGCAGCAACACCAGCTAGCTCGTCTAGCTAGCTAAAATGAAATCTCATTTGGTCAAAGAATTGTTTTGACTTCAAAAGAAACTTCGCAATCATGGCGTATTTATAACTGGTAAATTCCCAGGTTCCAAGGGAGATTATTTTGAAGGCAGCAGAAGTATCTCTCTCTCGTCTCTACCCATTATACCATCTTTGTCTCCCTTGTTCCCCTCTATATCAGCAGTGTTGGAACCAGACAAAATATAACTTGTCCTCTTCTCTCTCTTCCCCTAGTGTACACCAGTGGAGGAGGTGGTATTGGAGGAGGTGGGGAAACTCCCACTCAGAAGTTTGTGAGTTATGACACAGAACTGGGCCGTTCAGAGGGCATGACCACCTGTACTTCCTGTCAACAACAGGTGATGACGAACGTGACCTATAAAGTCGGAGCCTACGCCTGGCTCATGTGCATCCTCTTCATCCTCTGTGGGTGAGTAAAGAAGGGGATGGGGGAGGGTGGGAGGGATAGAGGGGAACAGAGGGACCCAGTGATCTTCATCCTCTGTGGGTGAGTGAAGAAGAGGAGGGTGGGGGGATAGAGGGGAACAGAGGGACCCATAGTGGTCTTCATCCTCTGAGGGTGAGTGAAGAAGAGGAGGGTGGGAGGATAGAGGGGAACAGAGGGACCCATAGTGGTCTTCATCCTCTGAGGGTGAGTGAAGAAGAGGAGGGTGGGGGGATAGAGGGGAACAGAGGGACCCATAAAGTGGTCTTCATCCTCTGAGGGGAGTGAAGAAGAGGAGGGTGGGGGATAGAGGGGAACAGAGGGAGTGGTCTTCATCCTCAGGGTGGGGGATAGGGGAACAGAGGGACCCAGTGGTCTTCATCCTCTGAAGGGGAGTAAAGAAGGGGAGGAGTTATAGAATGTCTTGATACTTTTGAGAGAATTGTCTAAAATGGAACACCATGTCTCTCTCCCACCCTTCTCCCCATCCATCTCCCACCCCTCTCCCCACCACTTCCCTCTCCCCATCTCCTCCTATCCCCCTCTCTCCCCCACCCCTTCCACTCTCCCCATCTCCTCCTATCCCCCTCTCTCCCCCACCCCTTCCACTCTCCCCATCTCCTCCTATCCCCCTCTCTCCCCCACCCCTTCCACTCTCCCCATCTCCTCCCTATCCCCCTCTCTCCCCCACCCCTTGTCTCCCCATCTCCTCCTAACCCCCTCTCTCTCCCACCCCCTTCCCTCTCCCCATCTCCTCCTATCCCCCCTCTCCCCCACCCCTTCCACTCTCCCCATCTCCTCCTATCCCCCTCTCTCCCCCACCCCTTCCACTCTCCCCATCTCCTCCTATCCCCCTCTCCCCCACCCCCTTCCACTCTCCCCATCTCCTCCTATCCCCCTCTCTCCCCCACTCTCCCCCTTCCACTCTCCCCATCTCCTCCTATCCCCCTCTCCCCCACCCCTCCTCCCCCATCTCCTCCTATCCCCCCTCTCCCCACCCTTCTCTCCCCACCCTTTCCTCCCCATCCTATCCCCCCCCCCTCTCCCCCCCACCCCTTCCCTCTCCCCATCTCCTCCTATCCCCCTCTCTCCCCCACCCCTTCCACTCTCCCCATCTCCTCCTATCCCCCTCTCTCCCCCCACCCCTTCCACTCTCCCCATCTCCTCCTATCCCCCTCTCTCCCCACCCCTTCCACTCTCCCCATCTCCTCCTATCCCCTCTCTCCCCCACCCCTTCCACTCTCCCCATCTCCTCCTATCCCCCCTCTCTCTCCCAGGTTGGTAGTGGGCTGCTGTCTGATCCCGTTCTTCATGAAACACTTTAAGGATGCGTACCACTCCTGTCCTCGTTGCAACCGCATTATCCACGTGGACAAGCCACGCTGCTGCTGACCGCCCTACCACCACCCACCACCCTACCACCACCCACCACTAGGGGAGCTGCTGCTGACCACCCTACCACCACCCACCACTAGGGAGCTGTTGCTGACCGCCGTACCACCACCCACCGCCCTACCACCACCCACCACTAGGGAGCTGCTGCTGACCACCCTACCACCACCCACCACTAGGGAGCTGTTGCTGACCGCCATACCACCACCCACCGCCCTACCACCACCCACCACTAGGGGAGCTGTTGCTGACTGCCATACCACCACCCACCACTAGGGGAGCTGCTACTGACCGCCATACCACCACCCACCACTAGGAGAGCTGTTGCTGACCGCCATACCACCACCCACCACTAGGAGAGCTGTTGCTGACCGCCATACCACCACCCACCACTAGGAGAGCTGCTGCTGACTGCCCTACCACCACCCACCACTAGGGGAGCTGCTGCTGACCGCCCTAACCCCACCCACCACTAGGGGAGCTGCTGCTGACCGCCCTAACCCCACCCACCACTAGGGGAGCTGCTGCTGACCGCCATACCACCACCCACCACTAGGAGAGCTGTTGCTGACCGCCATACCACCACCCACCACTAGGAGAGCTGCTGCTGACTGCCCTACCACCACCCACCACTAGGGGAGCTGCTGCTGATCGCCCTAACCCCACCCACCACTAGGGGAGCTGCTGCTGACCGCCCTAACCCCACCCACCACTAGGGGAGCTGCTGCTGACTGCCATACCACCAGCCACCACTAGGGGGAGCAGGTGCTGACTGCCATACCACCACCCACCACTAGGAGAGATGTTGCTGACTGCCATACCACCACCCACCACTAGGGGAGCTGTTGCTGACTGCCATACCATCGCCCACCACTAGGTGGAGCTGGTGCTGTGGACAATATGCTTTACGACCAGCAGGGGAGCTGTGGCTCTGCTCTCAGTCTGACCACTGGCCACTCTCTCGGTCTGGATTCCATTAGAAGAGCACCAGTACAGTGAAATACCTTTCTCACAGAAAACATGCTCCCTTTCCCTCATGCACCCACAGCTCGGTGTAGGAATTTGAGAGTGGTTATATTTATCCAGCCCCATCCCTCAGCTGTTTACCAATGCAGTGGCGGGGTCAGGGTGACTGTTTTTGGTAGTTCTTTGAATTGCAGATTGCCCTTTAAAATTTTGGGTTTCAATACGGCTCTTATGGACACTCTTTCAGAACAGCGAGGGAGAGGAAAAGGGGGGGATGTTTTCAGAATGGAATCCAGCCGAAGGGAGAGACCTCCTAGCAGCAGCCCCACAGAAACCTACAGGATTTACACAGTCGTAGGTTGAATCCCAAAATGGCACCCTACTCCCTATACAGTGCACTACGTTCGAGAGGGAGCTAGTACAAAAGTAGTCCACCATATAGGGAATAGGGTACGATTTGGGACGCACTTTAGTTTAAATGCTGACCTAACTTACTGTACCAGAGGGTTGTAAATAGTATGAATCTGTGACCTATTTTTGTCAAATAAAAATAAAAACAAGCTAGCAGATGAAGACGTGGTAGAGCTCAACCTGGCCCTTGTTCACAAAGGGAGTAGGGTTGTACAGTTCTAGTAACTTACCCAGGTTTCCCACAAACCCCAGGTTGGAATATTGGCATATGAGAAGGGAAGAGGGTAGCCTGGGTACCAGTGTGTTAAGATATCATTCCACTCTTTCTCTTGGCAAACATGGCTTGACAAAGAGTGGAATGTTAACACACAAACAGACTGTATTTCTCCAGGCTAGGAAGAGGCAGAACATACGGGAATACGCCAACCGGGATGTCTGATTGGTTCTCGGACTATTGCAACCCGTTGAGTAACCTTATACAGAACCTTCAGATAGAAATGTGTTGTGTAGAACAGACATGATTCCCTGGTAAATGTATATCTATATTCCCTTGAGTAACCTTATACAGAACCTTCAGATAGAAATGTGTTGTGTAGAACAGACATGATTCCCTGGTAAATATATATCTATATTCCCTTGAGTAACCTTATACAGAACCTTCAGATAGAAATGTGTTGTGTAGAACAGACATGATTCCCTGGTAAATGTATATCTATATTCCCTTGAGTAACCTTATACAGAACCTTCAGATAGAAATGTGTTGTGTAGAACAGACATGATATATATCTATATTCCCTTGAGTAACCTTATACAGAACCTTCAGATAGAAATGTGTTGTGTAGAACAGACATGATTCCCTGGTAAATATATATCTATATTCCCTTGAGTAACCTTATACAGAACCTTCAGATAGAAATGTGTTGTGTAGAACAGACATGATTCCCTGGTAAATGTATATCTATAATCCCTTGAGTAACCTTATACAGAACCTGCAGATAGAAATGTGTGTATGTCGGTTTGTCAACCCAGGGCCTTAATCAAGGGAATATAGATAGTAATGTATACATTTACCAGGGAATCATGTCTGTTCTACACAACACATTTCTATCTATATTCCCTTGAATAAGGCCCTGGGTTGACCAACCGACAGACAACGAGCCCAATATTCAGATAATTATCATTATAGCTATGATTCCTACAAATCGGGCGTCCTTTAGTGCTCTCCCCAGGTCTTCCCCCCCCTTTCAGAAAGCTGTTATGTACATAAAGGACTGAACTGGGTGTTATACCATATTTTAGAATAAACCAAATATGATTTTATTGAGAAAACTCATTATTCTAACTGTCAACTACAATGACGTGCAACAACATCACACAGCTGACCTGATGTTCTGTTATATTGTGTAACACCACCACACAGCTGACGAGAAATGGGAGTACTGTTATATTGCTTATATAGATTATATTCCTCTAATAAAATACATTATCACTTTTGTTGTGGTTTGGTTGTTGCATTAGACAGGGAGTTGAGAGTAAATGAGAGGTGGTTCTTAACTGATCCACTGGTCAAAATAAACAAGTTTTTTTTTTTTTTTTACCTTTATTTAACCAGGCAAGTCAGTTAAGAACAAATTCCTATTTTCAATGACGGCCTGGGAACAGTGGGTTAACTGAATGTTCAGGGGCAGAACGACAGATTTGTACCTTGTTTGCTCAGGGGTTTGAACTTGCAACCTTCCGGTTACTAGTCCAACACCACTAGGCTACCCTGCCGCCTCTACACTCTAACCACTAGGCTACCTGCTGGTTACTAGTCCAACACTAACCACTAGACTACCTGCTGGTTACTAGTCCAACACTCTAACCACTAGGCTACCTGCTGGTTACTAGTCCAACACTCTAACCACTAGGCTACCTGCTGGTTACTAGTCCAACGCTCTAACCAACACCTGCTACTAGTCCAACACCTAACCACTAGGCTACCTGCTGGTTACTAGTCCAACACTCTAACCACTAGGCTACCTGCTGGTTACTAGTCCAACACTAACCACTAGGCTACCTGCTGGTTACTAGTCCAACACTCTAACCACTAGGCTACCTGCTGGTTACTAGTCCAACACTCTAACCACTAGGCTACCTGCTGGTTACTAGTCCAACACTAACCACTAGGCTACCTGCTGGTTACTAGTCCAACACTAACCACTAGGCTACCTGCTGGTTACTAGTCCAACACTAACCACTAGGCTACCTGCTGGTTACTGGTCCAACACTCTAACCACTTCTTCCACATTGTTACGCTACAGCCTTATTCTTAACATTTATTAAATCACCCCCCCCATATCAATCTACACACAAAACCCCATGACAACAACAAAAACGGAAATATCACATTTAAATAAGTATTCAGACCCTTTACTCAGTACTTTGTGGAAGCACCTTTGACAGCGATTACAGCCTCTAGTCTTCTTGGGTTTGACGCTACAAGCTTGGCACACCTGTATTTGGGGAGTTTCTCCCATTCTTCTCTGCAGATCCTTTCAAGCTCTGTCAGGTTGGATGGGGAGCGTCGCTGCACAGCTATTTTCACGTCTCTCCAGAGATGTTCGATCGGGTTCAAGTCCGTGCTCTGACTGGGCCACACAAGGACATTCAGAGACTTGTCCCGAAGCCACTCCTGCATTGTCTTGGCTGTGTTCTTAGGATCGTTGTCCTGTTGGAAGTTGAACCTTCACCCCAGTCTGAGGTCCTGAGCACTCTGGAGCAGGTTTTCATCATGGATCTCTGTGTACTTTTCTCCGTTCATCTTTCCCTCGATCCTGACTAGTCTCCCAGTCTTTGCCGCTGAAAAACATCCCCTAAGCATGATGCTGCCACCACCATGCTTCACCATAGGGACAGTGCCTGGTTTCCTCCAGACGTAATGCTTGGCATTCAGGCCAAAGAGTTCAATCTTGGTTTCATCAGACCAGAGAATCATGTTTCTCCAGACCAGAGAATTGTGTTTCTCATGGTCTGAGAGTCCTTTAGGTGCCTTTTGGCAAACTCCAAGCAGGTTGTCATGTGCCTTTCACTGAGGAGTGACTTCAACCTGGCTACTCTATTATAAAAGCCTGACTAGTGGTGCAGAGATGGACATTATATAGACAGGTGTGCACCTTTCCAAATCATGTCCAATCAATTTAATTTAGACTCCAAGTAGAGTTAAGGAAACATCAAGGGTTATCAATGGAAACACGATGCCACTGAGCTCAATTTCAAGACCAGATATTTCTGTTTTTAATACATTTGCAAACATTTTGTATTGTGATGTCATTATGGGGGGTATTGTGATGTCATTATGGGGGTATTGTGATGTCATTATGGAGTATTGTGTGTAGATTGCTGAGGAAAAACTCATATTTAATCAATTATGGAATAAGGCTGTAAACGTAACTGTATGTGGAACTAGTCAAGGGGTCTGAATACACTGTGCATCCACACCACAACTACACTAGATTTTCTTTAAACATAAATCGGTATATTTCTGGAAGTAGGCCAACAAGACAACTTGCTCGTCCTGGTGCTGTCCTTCTCAGCATTGTTTGAACATATACATCCAGTATATACAGTGAGTGTACAAAACATTAAGAACACCTTAATATTGAGTTGTCCACATATAAAACCTGGTTTTAACTAGACTGGACTGGCAGCGAGCAGCACATGGAGGTGTTCTTAATGTTCTGTCCACTGGCTCCATATAAAACCTGGTTTTAACTAGACTCAGATGGGACTGGCAGCAAGCAGCACATGGAGGTGTTCTTAATGTCTGTCCACTGGCTCCACTGGTTTTAACTAGACTCAGATGGGACTGGCAAAGCAGCACATGGAGGTGTTTTAATGTTCTGTCCACTGTCTATATACTGGCTCCATATAAGATGGGACAGATGGGCAGCG
This sequence comes from Oncorhynchus keta, assembly GCF_023373465.1. Taxonomy (NCBI): domain Eukaryota; kingdom Metazoa; phylum Chordata; class Actinopteri; order Salmoniformes; family Salmonidae; genus Oncorhynchus; species Oncorhynchus keta. The sequence goes on from NW_026287727.1 coordinate 7,750, forward strand.
AGCAGCACATGGAGGTGTTCTTAATGTTCTGTCCACTGGCTCCATATAAAACCTGGTTTTAACTCGACTCAGATGGGACTGGCAGCGAGCAGCACATGTTTTTATAGAAAATTTTATTCAACATACATTTTCCAGCAAAAAAAAAACCAAAAAAAAGGCAATATACAGGAGTAGTTGTGGTACACTGCTGCTACAGGGACGAGCTTCAACTGGAAACACACCCAATCAAGGAGGAACAAGGGCGTTGATCAGGGCCCGTATCCACCAAGAGTCTCAGGATAGTAGAGCTGGTCGAGCAGCAGTTTGGCCTTTTAGATCGTAAAAGAATAAGCTTGTACGGACAGATCCTAGATCAGCACTCGTAAATCAAATACTTTTTGTGGATAACGGGCCCTGATCTCATCATCTAGGGTGACAAAACTCCAGTAACTTTTTTCCCCCCAGAATTCCCTGGGTTTTCCCAGAAATCCCTGTTGGATGATTCCTCTGAATCAGAGGAGTAATACGCAGGTAGTCTGGAATCCTCCAACTGGGATGTGTGGAAAACCTGGGAGTTTTTTTGGGGGGGGGAAAAGTGACCATTTCTGAACCCTAAGCCCACCGGTCAGTAGCGCAGCTCGTTATCTTAACCCTTAACATCACTATCAGAACCAACGGGTGCCGTTAGTTAAAACAAAAACAGGAGAAAACAGAACCAAAACAAGAATCTAAAGAATCAAGGAACCCCCAAAAACCAAAAACCAAAAACTACACAAGAAATATGAACACCTGAATCTTCTCAGTTTGTAGCCAACCAATAACATCGTTCTGTGTTTCTCATTTCACATGTTTTTTTGTTGTGTTTTTTTAAATATATACACACAATTTCAAATCTCTTCACAAAGCCAACTATGATGGGCTTTTAGGGGGGGGGGGGGGGGCATTCCATCTGTGCTTAAGAAAAAAGGTCAATGTGTTTGTTGTTCTAGTAATAATTATAGTAACACTGGTTCTGTGTATATATGGTGAAACCAGAGGGCTCACTAATGGCCGAAGCTTCCTACGAAAGCAGCGCTACTCAGTCAAACTCCCCAAACCCCAGAGGTGGTACAGCCCATCACAAACCCTCAGTCAAACTCCCCCAGCACAAACCCTCAGTCAAACTCCCCCAGCACAAACCCTCAGTCAAACTCCCCCATCACCAACACCAGAGGTGGTACAGCCCATCACAAACCCTCAGTCAAACTCCCCCTACACAAACCCCAGAGGTGGTACAGCCCATCACAAACCCTCAGTCAAACTCCCCCTACACAAACCCCAGAGGTGGTACAGCCCATCACAAACCCTCAGTCAAACTCCCCCATCACCAACACCAGAGGTGGTACAGCCCATCACAAACCCTCAGTCAAACTCCCCCATCACCAACACCAGAGGTGGTACAGCCCATCACAAACCCTCAGTCAAACTCCCCCATCACCAACACCAGAGGTGGTACAGCCCATCACAAACCCTCAGTCAAACTCCCCTACACAAACCCCAGAGGTGGTACAGCCCATCACAAACCCTCAGGGATGGAGAGAACATAACAGGGCAGGAAAAGAGGAGAGGAAGGGCAACGTTAAAATCAAAAGACCAAAGTTGCCATTTACCAGTCCTGAGAAACGGCTTTGATATGGAGTGGCAACGTGCAAGATGAAAGTACAGACCACTTCTTCTCTTTTTACATTTATTTTAAACAGATGCTGTGGATTTTAAATTTATTATACAAGAAGATATTGCAGAAAAAAGACAAAAACTGATTTCTTTTTTTTTTTCTTTTTAAAGATGGAAACACTTTGACTAGTTGACTAAAGGAGAAGGGGGGTATGAAGAGGATCACATCAGGAATACTAGTCTCAAGCTTCAACACTTCTGCAACTGAGTCTCTTCTTTAAAAAGACCAAATCATCCTTCTTGGTTTCTGCTAACGATGTCGTCTATCTCTTTTCTCTGCCCCCCACTATACGCAGCAACGCTCTTTACGTTTTGAAACAACTCTTATTATTAAAAACAAAAAACAAAATAAACCAGGAAAAAGTCAAGTTCCATCTTCCTGTCCTTTTCTCCAATTTCATTTATTTCATCCAGACAAAAATAGGCAGTCGGAGTTAGAGAAGCCAAAAACCTAACAGCCTCAAAAACAGTAGAAGGGCGGTGGTGGGGGGAGGAAGGGAGAGAGGGGGTTTGGGTGGAAGGGGTGGTATAGTATTCATCATCATCATCATCATCAGCAGCCTGCTAATGGATGGATGGATGGATCCGTGTCTGTGGAAGGTGTTAGAGGTGGGGCACAGACAATTGGTTGGTTACAGTCTGTGGTTATGGTGGGTTAAGGAGGAAGAAGAGAGAGAGGAGGAAGAGGAGAGAGAGGGGAGAGGAGGAAGAGAGAGGAGGAAGAAGAGAGGAGGAAGAGGAGAGAGGAGGAAGAGGAGAGAGGAGGAAGAGGAGAGGAGGAAGAGGAGGAAGAGGAGGGTTGCTCAGTTGTGGATCTTGATAGCTTTCTCCAGGTAGGTATAGCGACCTCTCTTCGGGGCTTTGTTGAAGTGGTCCAGGCCTAACCAGGGTCGAGGTGGGACATGTTACCTAGAGGGGAGAGGAGGGATGTTACAAAACCACAGCACATAGTTAACATTCTGAGAGAGAGGAAGCCTGGTGGTGGTGGTCGTAGTAGTGTTACAAAACCACAGCACATAGTTAACATTCTGAAAGAGAGGAAGCTTGGTGGTGGTGGTAGTTGGAAGTGGATAGTAGTAGTAGTTAGCAGTAGTAGTGTCACAATACCACAGCACATAGTTAACATTCTGAGAGAGAGGAAGCAGGTGGTGGTGGTAGTTGTTGTAGTAGTATTAGTAGTTAGCAGTAGTAGCAGCAGGGGTAGTTAGTAGTAGTAGTGGCAGCGGTAGTTAGCAGTAGAAGTGGCAGCGGTAGTTAGTAGTAGAAGTGGCAGCGGTAGTTAGCAGTAGAAGTGGCAGCGGTAGAAGTGAGTAGTAGAAGTGGCAGCGGTAGTTAGTAGTAGAAGTGGCAGCGGTAGTTAGCAGTAGAAGTGGCAGCGGTAGTGAGTAGTAGAAGTGGCAGTGGCGGTAGTTAGTAGTAGAAGTGGCAGCGGTAGTAGAAGTAGTAGTAGTAGTGGCAGCGGTAGTTAGTAGTAGAAGTGGCAGCGGTAGTTAGTAGTAGAAGTGGCAGCGGTAGTTAGTAGTAGAAGTGGCAGCGGTAGTTAGTAGTAGAAGTGGCAGCGGTAGTAGTGAGTAGTAGAAGTGGCAGCGGTAGTGAGTAGTAGAAGTGGCAGCGGTAGTTAGTAGTAGTAGTGGCAGCGGTAGTTAGAAGTGGCAGCAGAAGTGGCAGTGGTAGTTAGTAGTAGTGGAAGTGGCAGCAGAAGTGGCAGTTAGTTAGTAGAAGTGGCAGCGGTAAGTGGCAGCGGTAGTTAGTAATAGAAGTGGCAGCGGTAGTTAGTAGTAGAAGTGGCAGCGGTAGTTAGTAATAGAAGTGGCAGCGGTAGTTCTGTAGCTCAGTTGGTAGAGCATGGCGCTTGTAACGCCAGGGTAGTGGGTTCGATTCCCGGGACCACCCATACGTAGAATGTATGCACACATGACTGTAAGTCGCTTTGGATAAAAGCGTCTGCTAAATGGCATATATTATTATTATTATTATTAGTTAGTAATAGAAGTGGCAGCGGTAGTTAGTAGTAGAAGTGGCAGCGGTAGTTAGTAGTAGTAGCAGTAGTAGTAGCAGCAGCGGTAGTTAGTAGTAGCAGTAGCAGCAGTAGTAGCAGCAGCGGTAGTTAGTAGTTAGCAGTAGCAGCGGTAGTTAGTAGTAGAAGTGGCAGCGGTAGTAAGTAGAAGTGGCAGCGGTAGTTAGTAGTAGAAGTGGCAGCGGTAGTTAGTAGTAGAAGTGGCAGCGGTAGTTAGTAGTAGAAGTGGCAGCGGTAGTTAGTAGTAGAAGTGGCAGCGGTAGTTAGTAGTAGAAGTGGCAGCGGTAGTTAGTAGTAGAAGTGGCAGCGGTAGTTAGTAGTAGAAGTGGCAGCGGTAGTTAGCAGTAGAAGTGGCAGCGGTAGTTAGTAGTAGAAGTGGCAGCGGTAGTTAGTAGTAGAAGCGGTAGTTAGTAGTAGAAGTGGCAGCGGTAGTTAGTAGTAGAAGTGGCAGCGGTAGTTAGTAGTAGAAGTGGCAGCGGTAGTTAGCAGTAGAAGTGGCAGCGGTAGTTAGTAGTAGAAGTGGCAGCGGTAGTTAGTAGTAGAAGTGGCAGCGGTAGTTAGTAGTAGAAGTGGCAGCGGTAGTTAGTAGTAGAAGTGGCAGCGGTTAGCAGTTAGTAGTAGAAGTGGCAGCGGTAGTTAGTAGTTAGCAGTAGTAGTAGCAGCGGTAGTTAGCAGTAGAAGTGGCAGCGGTAGTAAGTAGAAGTGGCAGCAGTAGTTAGTAGTAGAAGTGGCAGCGGTAGTTAGTAGTAGAAGTGGCAGAGGTAGTTAGTAGTATTAGTGGCAGCGGTAGTTAGTAGTAGAAGTGGCAGCGGTAGTTAGTAGTAGAAGTGGCAGCGGTAGTTAGTAGTAGAAGTGGCAGCGGTAGTTAGTAGTTAGCAGTAGTAGTAGCAGCGGTAGTTAGTAATAGAAGTGGCAGCGGTAGTTAGTAATAGAAGTGGCAGCGGTAGTTAGTAATTTTCAGTGGCAGTGGTAGTTAGTAGTAGACGTGGCAGCGGTAGTTAGTAGTAGTAGCAGTAGTAGTAGCAGCAGCGGTAGTTAGTAGTAGCAGTAGCAGCAGTAGTAGCAGCAGCGGTAGTTAGTAGTTAGCAGTAGCAGCGGTAGTTAGTAGTAGAAGTGGCAGCGGTAGTTAGCAGTATTAGCTAAAAGTCCCAGAATAACCACTGGGCTGATATTTGGTTCTTTCTGCCGGTTATCAACACAACACAGAATATCTTCTCCTCTATATTCCATTTCTTGTAAAAATATAACACCATGTTCCTGATCCAAACCCATATCAGAAACTCAGCAGACTAAACAATTGAACAACTACATGTAATTTGAGACAGGGTTCATTTGTTCATCTATGGCCATAATATTGGGTCAAATCACATTAGACCTATAATTCATAACAGCTAAATAATTGAATGTATTAAATTAATAGTTTAGGTCCAAAATGACAAAACACACATTGAAACTCATTTCTGAAGCTTCTATATTGCAATAATCTACATGACATAGAAATACAATCTAATTTACACAGCATACTAAGATTCCCAGAGTGCATTTCATTTCCCAGGGTGCAACGCTCTGCCCAGGACTGCTGGCTTGCTTGTCCACACAAAGGTGTGGACTAGCTACCGCCCCCTAGAAAAGACAAGTAGCCTGGCTAGCTACCGCCCCCAAGAGAAGACAAGTAGCCTGGCTAGCTACCGCCCCCAAGAGAAGACAAGTAGCCTGGCTAGCTACCGCCCCCTAGAGAAGACAAGTAGCCTGGCTAGCTACCGCCCCCTAGAGAAGACAAGTAGCCTGGCTAGCTACCGCCCCCTAGAGAAGACAAGTAGCCTGGCTAGCTACCGTCCCCAAGAGAAGACAAGTAGCCTGGACTAGCTACCGCCCCCTAGAGAAGACATGTAGCCTGCCTAGCTACCGCCCCCTAGAGAAGACAAGTAGCCTGGCTAGCTACCGCCCCCTAGAGAAGACAAGTAGCCTGGCTAGCTACCGTCCCCAAGAGAAGACAAGTAGCCTGGCTAGCTACCGCCCCCTAGAGAAGACAAGTAGCCTGGCTAGCTACCGTCCCCAAGAGAAGACAAGTAGCCTGGCTAGCTACCACCCCCCCAAGAGAAGAGACAGGCTGGATCCTCGCAATCCGTACACGACATTGGACAGAAGTTCCGAAAGTCTAGTGTTCAAAAGAGTACCAACGTTTTGGCATACCGTGCAAAACCAGTAGCTAGTAGTACTGTACCTGGCTGTGGCTGGAAGTCTTTCAGGTTGACCTCGTACTCATCCTCAGTGATGTGCTGATGCCGGCCCATCATCACTATCGCAAACTTGAACTGCAGACAAAACAAAGAACACAGTGAGTATTCAGTAAGGGGTTTATACTCCTCCCTCCTGGTTATAACTGCTCATCACTGAACAGGTCAGTAAGGGGTTTATACTTCTCCTTCCTGGTTTAAGGCTATAGATGGCTGATGGATGAAGCAGCATAGCGGCTAGGCTATAGATGGATGTAGCAGCATAGCGGCTAGGCTATAGATGTAGTTTTTAACAACAGAAAACAGTAGGCGTTTTAACAACGGTCTTCGCCGCAATTCCATTTCAAAACGTCGCTCAACTGTCAGTATGATTGTGTGTATCAAAACGCTCCCTTCACTCTGCGTGCTAAGTGGGAGTGGGAGCCAGCAGAGAAACAAAGGGCTGGGTTTCAGACTCATAAAAGACACACCGTTGTCTACGGTACCCTCGCCTTATGCTCTTGGGGGACTCCCCGTATGCGAGTGTACAATTATGTTGACGTCAGGCGGCTGAAACGTCCCATAATTCAATTCACCATGGTTGTACATCCCGCAAAGAAAAGTCAGCCGAAACTTTAACCTCGCCGTCAATACGGAGAAGTCAACATACAAGTTTAAAGTAAAAAAAACGAATGTAAAAAAGTGTAGAAAAATGTGCTGCTAATGCACACGACGGCACAAACACGTCTCGTAAAACTAATGATGTTTCTGTTTGGTTCGCATTTGGAAATGGTAGAAATAAACATTTTCCTTATTCAGAAGTTCCAGCTAGGCAGGCTAACGTTAGTTAGCTAATTTAATTTGCTAGCTATCCTACAGTAGGTGTATATGAATAATTATATAGTTAATATAAGTAGACATGCAATCATAATTGACTAACACATATAAAGCATCCACAAGCTACCGATGGCTGAAAATACAATTGCGGGATGAGACGACTTTCCGGGCAAGGGCGGGTCCATTTAAAAACCTAAATCATTAAGTTTCCACTTCATTTGAGGGCTGAGGGGAGAGGGTGTGTCTTTTAAGTGTTTGGAATGCAGCCAAGGACTGGGCAGACACTGTCATAGCAGGAAGCAGGTTACTTGTACATTACCGTTGACCAAATAATGGTTTTTAGAACACAAAAAATCTGCAGTTTGTGTAGCCTAATCATCGAAATTACCGACATTATCAAAACGGCTTCGGTATGAGGGCAATGTTGTCAGTAATTTTCGGTTTATCGTTAGTGGACACCCTGGTAAGAGAGCAATGGCGAGGGAGGAGGAGAGAGAGAAGGCGAGAGAGGGAAGGGAGGAGAGAGGGAAGGGAGAAATAGGGAGGGAGTGAAGACAGGGTAGAAAGTACTGACCTTCTCAAACTCTTTCTCCTGTATTTCCAGCATGCTCTGAATCCTCCTCATCACATCTCTGAACGGCTCACCCTGAGAACACACACAAGAGGTAGTCAAACGCACAGGAAAAACCCAGCAGCGATACAATCCTCCAAGCTGTTTAAAGGCACAGTCAATTTAGTGTATGTAAACTTCTGACCCACTGGAATTGTGATACAGTGAATTATAAGTGAAATAATCTGTCTGTAAACAATTGTTGTAAAAATTACTTGTGTCATGCACAAAGCAGATGTCCTAACCGACTTGCCAAAACTATAGTTTGTTGACAAGAAATTTGTGGAGTGGTTGAAAAACGAGTTCTAATGACTCCAACCTAAGTGTATGTAAACTTCCAACTTCAAGTGTATATCAAACCTTTAATCTACTCAAAGATCCATTATTAGCGTGTTCTAACCACTCCTATAAAAATGATGGATTATCAGACACTCAACAAGGTCTGATTTCATTATTACTGAAACAGGACCCAGGGGGTAAGTATAAAAATCCAGTCTAAAAAAAATAACAAAAAAAAAAAAATTGGAGGCCCCTTTACACTTCATTGCTGTGATGCAAAACTCCTGACAAAATGCAGAGCGAATAGAACAACTTCGAAAAAAGACTGTTGATAAATCTTGGGGAATCTCTTGTCCAACAGGTTAAAGTCATGTACAGCAACACCAAGATTTAAAATCATAGAAATAAACTCCTCAGAAAATATTGAACGGCCAGGAGGAGTTAAACAAGGCTGTCCGTTGTCTCCATATGTATTTGTTCTGTCCGTTGTCTCCATATGTATTTGTTCTGTCCGTTGTCTCCATATGTATTCGTTCTGTCCGTTGTCTCCATATGTATTTGTTCTGTCCGTTGTCTCCATATGTATTCGTTCTGTCCGTTGTCTCCATATGTATTCGTTCTGTCCGTTGTCTCCATATGTATTCGTTCTGTCCGTTGTCTCCATATGTATTCGTTCTGTCCGTTGTCTCCATATGTATTCGTTCTGTCCGTTGTCTCCATATGTATTCGTTCTGTCCGTTGTCTCCATATGTATTCGTTCTGTCCGTTGTCTCCATATGTATTCGTTCTGTCCGTTGTCTCCATATGTATTCGTTCTGTCCGTTGTCTCCATATGTATTCGTTCTGTCCGTTGTCTCCATATGTATTCGTTCTGTCCGTTGTCTCCATATGTATTCGTTCTGTCCGTTGTCTCCATATGTATTTGTTCTGTCCGTTGTCTCCATATGTATTTGTTCTGTCCGTTGTCTCCATATGTATTCGTTCTGTCCGTTGTCTCCATATGTATTTGTTCTGTCCGTTGTCTCCATATGTATTTGTTCTGTCCGTTGTCTCCATATGTATTCGTTCTGTCCGTTGTCTCCATATGTATTTGTTCTGTCCGTTGTCTCCATATGTATTTGTTCTGTCCGTTGTCTCCATATGTATTTGTTCTGTCCGTTGTCTCCATATGTATTTGTTCTGTCCGTTGTCTCCATATGTATTTGTTCTGGCCATTGAAATGCTCTCTTAAGTTTAGATCGAACAATTAACATCAAGGGTTTACAAAATCATAGACTAAAAACAAGTGTTAATATATGCAGATGATTCAAGTTTCTCAACTTTTTAATGATTTTTAAATTTCATTTTGTTTTTAAATCACACCGTTTAACTCTAATCATATCACAGTTTATGTATTCACTAATGACGCTATCTACTCCAGACTACTCATCTTTCAAATTACATTATGAGCAAATAATATTTACATTTATTTGGAATGGTAACCCAAATAAAATTAAACGTGCTTATTTATATAATTAATATGTTTGGGGGACTGAAATGTAATATATTAAAAAGCATTAAAAGATCTCACTAAAAGCTTCACTCATACAAAAGTTCTACTGAAACCCAAAATGGTTCCTCAGTAGCAACATTTGTTGTTAATCCACAATACTAATCTAGTGAAAAGGAAGCACACAATATGAACATGCATCCTGTTGGCAACAAGGCACTAAAGTAATACTGCAAAAAATGTGGCAAAGCAATTATCTTGTTTTAACAACATTATGTGGCAAAAATAGTAGCAGTGCAGTACAACAAGACTAGACGCCTCTGTCCGAGACGGCAGACTAGACGCCTCTGTCCGAGACGGCAGACCTCTGTCCGAGACGGCAGACTGGACGCCTCTGTCCGAGACGGCAGACTGGACGCCTCTGTCCGAGCAGACTGGACGCCTCTGTCCGCCTCTGTCCGAGACGCCTCTGTCCAGACTAGACGCCTCTGTCCGAGACGCCTCTGTCCGAGACGAGACGCCTCTGTCCGAGACTAGACGCCTCTGTCCGAGACTAGACGCCTCTGTCCGAGACGGCAGACAGACGACGCCTCTGTCCGAGACGGCAGACACCTCTGTCCGAGACGCCTCTGTCCAGACTAGACGCCTCTGTCCAGAGACGGCAGACGGCAGACTAGACGCCTCTGTCCGAGACGGCAGACTAGACGCCTCTGTCCGAGACGGCAGACTAGACGCCTCTGTCCGAGACGGCAGACTAGACGCCTCTGTCCGAGACGGCAGACTAGACGCCTCTGTCCGAGACGGCAGACTAGACGCCTCTGTCCGAGACGGCAGACTAGACGCCTCTGTCCGAGACGGCAGACTAGACGCCTCTGTCCGAGACGGCAGACTAGACGCCTCTGTCCGAGACGGCAGACTAGACGCCTCTGTCCGAGACGGCAGACTAGACGCCTCTGTCCGAGACGGCAGACTAGACGCCTCTGTCCGAGACGGCAGACTAGACGCCTCTGTCCGAGACGGCAGACTAGACGCCTCTGTCCGAGACGGCAGACTAGACGCCTCTGTCCGAGACGGCAGACTAGACGCCTCTGTCCGAGACGGCAGACACCTCTGTCCGAGACGCCTCTGTCCGAGACGGCAGACTAGACGCCTCTGTCCGAGACGGCAGACTAGACGCCTCTGTCCGAGACGGCAGACTAGACGCGCCTCTGTCCGAGACGGCAGACTAGACACCTCTGTCCGAGACGGCAGACTAGACGCCTCTGTCCGAGACGGCAGAGACGAGAGACTAGACGCCTCTGTCCGAGACGGCAGACGACGACGCTCTGTCCGAGACGGCAGACTAGACGCCTCTGTCCGAGACGGCAGACTAGACGACGCCTCTGTCCGAGACGGCAGACTAGACACCTCTGTCCGAGACGGCAGACGAGACGGCAGACGACGCCTCTGTCCGAGACGGCAGACTAGACGCCTCTGTCCGAGACGGCAGACTAGACGCCTCTGTCCGAGACGGCAGACTAGACGCCTCTGTCCGAGACGGCAGACTAGACGCCTCTGTCCGAGACGGCAGACTAGACGCCTCTGTCCGAGACGGCAGACTAGACGCCTCTGTCCGAGACGGCAGACTAGACGCCTCTGTCCGAGACGGCAGACTAGACGCCTCTGTCCGAGACGGCAGACTAGACGCCTCTGTCCGAGACGGCAGACTAGACGCCTCTGTCCGAGACGGCAGACTAGACGCCTCTGTCCGAGACGCAGCAGACTGTCCGAGACGCAGACTAGACACCTCTGTCCGAGACGGCAGACTAGACACCTCTGTCCGAGACGGCAGACTAGACACCTCTGTCCGAGACGGCAGACTAGACACCTCTGTCCGAGACGGCAGACTAGACACCTCTGTCCGAGACGGCAGACTAGACGCCTCTGTCCGAGACGGCAGACTAGACACCTCTGTCCGAGACGGCAGACTAGACGCCTCTGTCCGAGACGGCAGACTAGACACCTCTGTCCGAGACGGCAGACTAGACGGCAGACTAGACACCTCTGTCCGAGACGGCAGACTAGACGCCTCTGTCCGAGACGGCAGACTAGACACCTCTGTCCGAGACGGCAGACTAGACACCTCTGTCCGAGACGGCAGACTAGACACCTCTGTCCGAGACGGCAGACTAGACACCTCTGTCCGAGACGGCAGACTAGACGCCTCTGTCCGAGACGGCAGACTAGACACCTCTGTCCGAGACGGCAGACTAGACGCCTCTGTCCGAGACGGCAGACTAGACACCTCTGTCCGAGACGGCAGACTAGACGCCTCTGTCCGAGACGGCAGACTAGACACCTCTGTCCGAGACGGCAGACTAGACACCTCTGTCCGAGACGGCAGACTAGACACCTCTGTCCGAGACGGCAGACTAGACACCTCTGTCCGAGACGGCAGACTAGACACCTCTGTCTGAGACGGCAGACTAGACACCTCTGTCTGAGACAGCAGACTAGACACCTCTGTCTGAGACAGCAGACTAGACACCTCTGTCTGAGACAGCAGACTAGACACCTCTGTCTGAGACAGTAGACTAGAGTCCCACCAGATCCAGTCAGAACAGTCAGTCCCACCAGATCCAGTCAGACCAGTCAGTCCCACCAGATCCAGTCAGACCAGTCAGTCCCACCAGATCCAGTCAGACCAGTCAGTCCCACCAGATCCAGTCAGACCAGTCAGTCCCACCAGATCCAGTCAGATCCAGTCAGACCAGTCAGTCCCACCAGATCCAGTCAGACCAGTCCAGATCCAGTCAGTCCCACCAGATCCAGTCAGTCAGAACAGTCAGTCCCACCAGATCCAGTCAGTCAGAACAGTCAGTCCCACCAGATCCAGTCAGTCAGAACAGTCAGTCCCACCAGATCCAGTCAGTCAGAACAGTCAGTCCCACCAGATCCAGTCAGTCAGAACAGTCAGTCCCACCAGATCCAGTCAGTCAGAACAGTCAGTCCCACCAGATCCAGTCAGTCAGAACAGTCAGTCCCACCAGATCCAGTCAGTCAGAACAGTCAGTCCCACCAGATCCAGTCAGACCAGTCAGTCCCACCAGATCCAGTCAGACCAGTCAGTCCCACCAGATCCAGTCAGACCAGTCAGTCCCACCAGATCCAGTCAGACCAGTCAGTCCCACCAGATCCAGTCAGACCAGTCAGTCCCACCAGATCCAGTCAGACCAGATGTCCCACCAGATCCAGTCAGACCAGTCAGTCCCACCAGATCCAGTCAGACCAGTCAGTCCCACCAGATCCAGTCAGACCAGTCAGTCCCACCAGATCCAGTCAGACCAGTCAGTCCCACCAGATCCAGTCAGACAGTCAGTCCCACCAGATCCAGTCAGACCAGTCAGTCCCACCAGATCCAGTCAGACAGTCAGTCCCACCAGAGATCCAGTCAGTCCCACCAGATCCAGTCAGAACAGTCAGTCCCACCAGATCCAGTCAGACCAGTCAGTCCCACCAGATCCAGTCAGACCAGTCAGTCCCACCAGAGTCAGTCAGTCCCACCAGATCCAGTCAGAACAGTCAGTCCCACCAGATCCAGTCAGACCAGTCAGTCCCACCAGATCCAGTCAGTCCCACCAGATCCCAGTCAGACCAGTCAGTCCCACCAGATCCAGTCAGACCAGTCAGTCCCACCAGATCCAGTCAGTCCCAGACCAGAGACCAGTCAGTCCCACCAGATCCAGTCAGACCAGTCAGTCCCACCAGATCCAGTCAGACCAGTCAGTCCCACCAGATCCAGTCAGGGCGTCAGAGTCCCACCAGATCCAGTCAGAACAGTCAGTCCCACCAGATCCAGTCAGACCAGTCAGTCCCACCAGATCCAGTCAGACCAGTCAGTCCCACCAGATCCAGTCAGACCAGTCAGTCCCACCAGATCCAGTCAGACCAGTCAGTCCCACCAGATCCAGTCAGACCAGTCAGTCCCACCAGATCCAGTCAGACCAGTCAGTCCCACCAGATCCAGTCAGACCAGTCAGTCCCACCAGATCCAGTCAGACCAGTCAGTCCCACCAGATCCAGTCAGACCAGTCAGTCCCACCAGATCCAGTCAGACCAGTCAGTCCCACCAGATCCAGTCAGACCAGTCAGTCCCACCAGATCCAGTCAGAACAGTCAGTCCCACCAGATCCAGTCAGAACAGTCAGTCCCACCAGATCCAGTCAGAACAGTCAGTCCCACCAGATCCAGTCAGACCAGTCAGTCCCACCAGATCCAGTCAGAACAGTCAGTCCCACCAGATCCAGTCAGAACAGTCAGTCCCACCAGATCCAGTCAGACCAGTCAGTCCCACCAGATCCAGTCAGACCAGTCAGTCCCACCAGATCCAGTCAGACCAGTCAGTCCCACCAGATCCAGTCAGTCCCAGTCCCCACCAGTCCCAGTCAGTCAGTCCCACCAGAGTCAGACCAGTCAGTCCCACCAGATCCAGTCAGACCAGTCAGTCCCACCAGATCCAGTCAGACCAGTCAGTCCCACCAGATCCAGTCAGAACAGTCAGTCCCACCAGATCCAGTCAGACCAGTCAGTCCCACCAGATCCAGTCAGACCAGTCAGTCCCACCAGATCCAGTCAGACCAGTCAGTCCCACCAGATCCAGTCAGAACAGTCAGTCCCACCAGATCCAGTCAGACCAGTCAGTCCCACCAGATCCAGTCAGAACAGTCAGTCCCACCAGATCCAGTCAGACCAGTCAGTCCCACCAGATCCAGTCAGACCAGTCAGTCCCACCAGATCCAGTCAGTCAGAACAGTCAGTAAGACAACACACCTGTCTGATCTTCAACAGGAAAGGGATTCCAAAAGTTCCAAAGACCTCCTTGTGGAAATGTGCGACGGGAATCAACATCTCAGTGTCCTTATCCAGGTCTACCTGGTCCAGAGGAAGTTCCTAGAGCGAGAGAGAGAGGGGTTAGGAGGAGAGGAGGAACATACCTCTATTCTGAACGGTAAAATAGTGAAGAGAGAGAGAGAGAGAGTTCCATAGAGGAGCAGAGAAGAGAACATATCTCTATTCTTAAAAACTTGTGGAGAGAGATTTGTCCTTATCCAGTGAGCAGAGAGATGTTCCTAGAGCGAGAGAGAGGAGGAAGAGAGGAACATACCTCTATTCTGAAGGTGTAGACAGGGCGGTATGACCAGAGAGATGTTAGGAGGAGAGGAGGAACATACCTCTATTCTGAAGGTGTAGAGAGAGAGAGAGGAGTGAGCAGAGAGATGTTAGGAGGAGAGGAGGAACATACCTCTATTCTGAAGGTACGGCTGGCGGCGGGAGATAAACATTCTAACAGGTCCTCCTGGTGAACCCCGATGATCTTATAGCTTACTATCTCCAACAGTCTGGAGAGGGAGGTGGGAGAGAGGGGCGGGAGAGAGAGAGAGAGGGCGTGAGAGAGAGAGGGCGGTGAGAGGAGAGAGAGGGCGTGAGGGAGAGAGGAAGAGGGCGGTGATGAGGGAGAAAGAGAGGGCCCCGAGGGAGAGAGAGGGGCGTGAGGGAAGAGAGGGGCGTATGAGGCAGGCCCCGCCCCAGAGGGCGTGAGGCAGGGAGAGAGAGAGGGCGTGAGGGAGAGAGAGGGAGAGAGAGAGAGGGCGGGGGGGGAGAGATAAGAGGGCGGGATGAGAGAAAGAGGGCGTGAGGGAGAGAAAGAGGGCGTGAGGGAGAGAAAGAGAACCCCAGGGGCGTACAGGGAGAGAAAGAGGGCACTGTGGTGACAGGGAGAGAACAGAGGGCGTGTTTATCTGATCAGTGAGGGAGAGAGACCAATAACAGGGGGGTGATGATCACAGAGGGGCCCAGGGAGAGAGGATTTTCATACACATGTTTATTTTTGAGTGAGAGGTTAGAGGCAGGGTGGCTGAAGTGAAAGGTTGTGTGTTTGGTACCATAGAACAGCAGCAGTTATGCCTATAATACCATTGAAGAACCCCAGGGTGTAATACAGGCCTACCAATAACAGAGGGCAGCACTGTATGACAGTCCTCTGCCCCCCCACCACTTCTCTGAGCCTTTGTCGGAGAGCTCAGGCCCAGCTCTAACATAACCTAGCAGGTCCCTGACACAGCTTCGTTTTATCTGGGCAGAAGTGATAACAGGGCTGGATTCATCCCACACTAGTTAGTCATTTATTCATCATCAGGGTCAAAAGGTTGGGACCAAATACAAAGCCTGAGTGAGATCACATTTTTCATACGAGGTGACAGTACAGAATGTTACTTTTTAACTTTTGATGTAGATACATAAATGCTTTAATTTCTAAAACTAAAACAGATATGAAAATACCCTCAAATAAAAAAAATATGACACTATTCTAGGAAACTAAAATGTGAAATGTTGTCTCTACTGTGTAAATCTAAATGTCGTCTCTCTACTGTGTGTAAATCTAAATGTCGCCCCCCACTCTCTACTGTGTGTGACCATGTCGCCCACCACTCTCTACTGTGTGTAATGTCGTGTCTCTACTGTGTGTAATCTAAATGTCGTGTCTCTACTGTGTGTAATCTAAATGTCGTGTCTCTACTGTGTGTAATCTAAATGTCGTCTCTCTACTGTGTGTAATCTAAATGTCGTGTCTCTACTGTGTGTAATCTAAATGTCGTGTCTCTACTGTGTGTAATCTAAATGTCGTGTCTCTACTGTGTGTAATCTAAATGTCGTGTCTCTACTGTGTGTAATCTAAATGTCGTGTCTCTACTGTGTGTAATCTAAATGTCGTGTCTCTACTGTGTGTAATCTAAATGTCATCTCTCTACTGTGTGTAATCTAAATGTAGTGTCTCTACTGTGTGTAATCTAAATGTCGTGTCTCTACTGTGTGTAATCTAAATGTCGGGTCTCTACTGTGTGTAATCTAAATGTCGGGTCTCTACTGTGTGTAATCTAAATGTCGGGTCTCTACTGTGTGTAATCTAAATGTTGTCTCTACTGTGTGTAATCTAAATGTAGTGTCTACTGTGTGTAATCTAAATGTAGTGTCTACTGTGTGTAATCTAAATGTCGTCTCTACTGTGTGTAATCTAAATGTAGTGTCTACTGTGTGTAATCTAAATGTCTCTACTGTGTGTAATCTAAATGTCTCTACTGTGTGTAATCTAAATGTCTCTACTGTGTGTAATCTAAACAGGGAGGGGGGGGGGGGGTGATGTTACCTCTTCTCTGTATTGGCTGTTGAGCCATATGGACTTAAAGCTCCTCCTGTTCTCAAAGTCTGTGATCTTCATCTTCAACTGAGAGGAGACAACATTAACAGTCAGTACACACACACACGAAACACAAACACCCATAGGTACAGGTGTTAAACATCTGAATGGGGACTGATAGGAAGTGACTCGTATCTTAAACATCTGAATGGGGACTGATAGGAAGTGACTCGCTGCTCTGCTGTCTACCGAGAGACACACCGTTCTTCACCGGGACGCGCCAGTCAAGTTTAAATAGACTCAGTCATCCGCTGTCACGTCGCCGTCAATGATGACTGTCAATCATATCTCTCACACACACACACACACACACACCCACACACACACCACCACACACACACACACACCCCACACACACACACACACACCCCCACACACACACACCCCACCCCACACACACACCACACACACACACACCCACACACCCCACACACACACACACACACACACACACACACACACACACACACCCCCCACACCACACACCCCACCCCCACCCCCCCACCACACCCACACACCCCACACACACCCACACCCATCCCACACACACCCACACCCATCCCACACACACACCCACACACACACTCACACACACACACCCACACCCCACACACACCCCTACCTGTTGGTAGTAGAGTTTCTTGGGTTGACGTGGTTTGAAGAACTGCAGCAAATCTCGGAGAGTTCCTTCATAGTTGTGTCTGAGAGGATTCCCAGGTCCGTCTCTGTACCTGCCCAGAGAGGAGAGGAGAGGGGGAGGAAAGAGGAGGCGGAGAGACAGAGGAAGGAGGAGAAACATAGGGAAGGGGGAGGAGAGAGAGGGAAGGAGGAGAAGAGAGAGAGAGGAAGGAGGAGGAGAAGAGAGAGAGGAAGGAAGGAGGAGAGAGAGGGAGTAGGATATGAGAAGAGAGAGAGGGAGTAGGAGGAGAAGAGAGAGAGGGAAGGAGGAGAAGAGAGAGAGAGGGAGTAGGATATGAGCGAGAGAGAGGGAGTAGGAGGAGAGAGAGGAAGGAGGAGGAGAGAGAGGGAGTAGGATATGAGAGAGAGAGAGGGAGTAGGAGGAGAAGAGAGAGAGAGAAGGAGGAGGAGAAGAGAGAGAGAGAAGGAGGAGGAGAGAGAGAGAGAGAGAGGAGGAGAAGAGAGAGAGAGAGGAGGAGGAGAGAGAGAGAGAGAGGAGGAGAAGAGAGAGAGAGAAGGAGGAGGAGAAGAGAGAGAGAGAAGGAGGAGGAGAAGAGAGAGAGAGAAGGAGGAGGAGAAGAGAGAGAGAGAAGGAGGAGGAGAAGAGAGAGAGAAGGAGGAGGAGAAGAGAGAGAGAAGGAGGAGAAGAGAGAGAGAAGAAGGAGGAGAAGAGAGAGAGAAGGAGGAGAAGAGAGAGGGAAGGAGGAGAAGAGAGAGGGAAGGAGGAGAAGAGAGAGGGAAGGAGGAGAAGAGAGAGAGAAGGAGGAGGAGAAGAGAGAGGGAAGGAGGAGAAGAGAGAGGGAAGGAGGAGAGAGAGAGAGGGAAGGAGGAGGAGAGAGAGGGAAGGAGGAGGAGAGAGAGGGAAGGAGGAGGAGAGAGGGGAAGGAGGAGAGAGAGAGGGAAGGAGGAGGAGAGAGAGAGGGAAGGAGGAGGAGAGAGAGAGGGAAGGAGGAGGAGAGAGAGAGGGAAGGAGGAGGAGAGAGAGAGGGAAGGAGGAGGAGAGAGAGAGGGAAGGAGGAGGAGAGAGAGAGGGAAGGAGGAGGAGAGAGAGAGGGAGTAGGAGGAGAGAGAGAGGGACAGGTTACTCAACAAGTCAACTTGGGGCATCAAACTTTTTGTACCGACTCAGTGTCGGCACGTAAAACCGGAGTGTGTGTCCGTGTGTGTGACGGCAGTCCTACCCCTGGGACTTGAAGAACTGGAGGAGCATGGGATCTGTGTTCAACCTCTGAGCCACCGTCTTCGCCACCTGACAAGACAAGTTAAAGAGACTCTCCAGTACTTTTGTAGGGTGCGGCACAGCTTCAAGAAAACAGTTGCTTTCAAACTAGGGATTGATTTCATGGCAAATTGAGGTAAGACAGTAATTCCGCTCATAGATTAATACATGAATATGAACAACAAACACCTTGACACATCCAGCCCAAAGCAGTAGGTTCAAAAATACATTTAGTGGCCAATGTACCAGAGCATGTCTTTAACAAAACACACTAGCTTTATGGAACAATACCCAATGTACCAGAGCATGTCTTTAAACACGCTAGCTTTATGGAACAATACCCAACGTACCAGAGCATGTCTTTAAACACACTAGCTTTATGGAACAATACCCAATGTACCAGAGCATGTCTTTAACAAAACACACTAGCTTTATGGAACAATACCCAAAGTACCAGAGCATGTCTTTAACAAAACACACTAGCTTTATAGAACAATACCCAATGTACCAGAGCATGTCTTTAACAAAACACACTAGCTTTATAGAACAATACCCAAAGTACCAGAGCATGTCTTTAACAAAACACACTAGCTTTATAGAACAATACCCAATGTACCAGAGCATGTCTTTAAACACACTAGCTTTATGGAACAATACCCAAAGTACCAGAGCATGTCTTTAAACACACTAGCTTTATGGAACAATACCCAAAGTACCAGAGCATGTCTTTAAACACACTAGCTTTATGGAACAATACCCAATGTACCAGAGCATGTCTTTAACAAAACACACTAGCTTTATGGAACAATACCCAAAGTACCAGAGAATGTCTTTAAACACACTAGCTTTATGGAACAATACCCAAAGTACCAGAGCATGTCTTTAAACACACTAGCTTTATGGAACAATACCCAAAGTACCAGAGCATGTCTTTAAACACACTAGCTTTATGGAACAATACCCAACGTACCAGAGCATGTCTTTAAACACACTAGCTTTATGGAACAATACCCAACGTACCAGAGCATGTCTTTAAACACACTAGCTTTATGGAACAATACCCAAAGTACCAGAGCATGTCTTTAAACACACTAGCTTTATGGAACAATACCCAAAGTACCAGAGCATGTCTTTAAACACACTAGCTTTATGGAACAATACCCAACGTACCAGAGCATGTCTTAACAAAACACACTAGCTTTATGGAACAATACCCAAAGTACCAGAGCATGTCTTTAAACACACTAGCTTTATGGAACAATACCCAACGTACCAGAGCATGTCTTTAAACACACTAGCTTTATGGAACAATACCCAAAGTACCAGAGCATGTCTTTAAACACACTAGCTTTATGGAACAATACCCAAAGTACCAGAGCATGTCTTTAAACACACTAGCTTTATGGAACAATACCCAATGTACCAGAGCATGTCTTTAACAAAACACACTAGCTTTATGGAACAATACCCAAAGTACCAGAGCATGTCTTTAAACACACTAGCTTTATGGAACAATACCCAAAGTACCAGAGCATGTCTTTAAACACACTAGCTTTATGGAACAATACCCAATGTACCAGAGCATGTCTTTAAACACACTAGCTTTATGGAACAATACCCAACGTACCAGAGCATGTCTTTAAACACACTAGCTTTATGGAACAATACCCAAAGTACCAGAGCATGTCTTTAACAAAACACACTAGCTTTATGGAACAATACCCAACGTACCAGAGCATGTCTTTAAACACACTAGCTTTATGGAACAATACCCAACGTACCAGAGCATGTCTTTAAACACACTAGCTTTATGGAACAATACCCAAAGTACCAGAGCATGTCTTTAACAAAACACACTAGCTTTATGGAACAATACCCAACGTACCAGAGCATGTCTTTAAACACACTAGCTTTATGGAACAATACCCAAAGTACCAGAGCATGTCTTTAACAAAACACACTAGCTTTATGGAACAATACCCAAAGTACCAGAGCATGTCTTTAACAAAACACACTAGCTTTATGGAACAATACCCAAAGTACCAGAGCATGTCTTTAACAAAACACACTAGCTTTATGGAACAATACCCAAAGTACCAGAGCATGTCTTTAACAAAACACACTAGCTTTATGGAACAATACCCAAAGTACCAGAGCATGTCTTTAAACACACTAGCTTTATGGAACAATACCCAAAGTACCAGAGCATGTCTTTAAACACACTAGCTTCATGGAACAATACCCAAAGTACCAGAGCATGTCTTTAACAAAACACACTAGCTTTATGGAACAATACCCAAAGTACCAGAGCATGTCTTTAAACACACTAGCTTCATGGAACAATACCCAATGTACCAGAGCATGTCTTTAACAAAACACACTAGCTTCATGGAACAATACCCAAAGTACCAGAGCATGTCTTTAAACACACTAGCTTTATGGAACAATACCCAAAGTACCAGAGCATGTCTTTAAACACACTAGCTTTATGGAACAATACCCAAAGTACCAGAGCATGTCTTTAACAAAACACACTAGCTTTATGGAACAATGGTAGTACCAGAGCATGTCTTTAACAAAACACACTAGCTTTATGGAACAATACCCAAAGTACCAGAGCATGTCTTTAAAACACTAGTAGTTCATCCTGTTACCAGTGCATGTCTTTAAACACACTAGCTTTACCTGGAACAATAGTTACCTGGAACAATACCTGGAAGTACCAGTTCATCCTGTTGGAGAGTGTGATGGACAATACCCAAAGTACCAGAGGATGTCTTGTCACAGAAGATACACTAGCTCGGTGGAACAGGTACCCGGAAGTAGTCCATGGCTGTGGGCAGTTCACTGCTGTCGTTCTCTGGGTCGTACTCTGAGGACCAGGAGAGGAGGAGGAGGAGGAGGAGGAGAAGAGGAGAGAGGAGACGAAACAGAGACATTAGCTGGGAGAGGCTAGTCAATATGTTACCCGAATTCTCCAAACACAATGTGTTGAGATGACCAGAACATTCTCTACAACAGGGCTCTCCATCTCGCTTCCCTCCTGCGGGTTGTTGTTAGATTCCCATGTTGGAATGACTTACTTCTGGAAGACGATGATGTCTCCGTCCATGAGCTCATCCAGGGCCTTGTCCAATGACACGTCGTAGTCCTGTATCCGCTCTGTTAAATTAGGCTTCACTTCCTGGAACACAGACACATGGGAGATGGAGGCTGTTTGTGTAGATGTGATGGACCTGGAGTTGGGTGACCTGTGTTCTCACCTCAGAGAAGGCTAGTGTGTGTGTGTGTGTGTGTGTGTGTGTGTGTGTGTGTGTGTGTTCACCTCATAGAGGATAAGGCTGGTCTCCTGTTGAAAGCCTGCTCTCTCACACATGACGGGCAGCAGGTCTCCTGGTAGAGAAAACAACATACATTTAACACTGCTACACACACACTTCCACTCTAATACTACTCCACATCTACCTCAGGATTTAACACTGCTACACACACTTCCACTCTAATACTACCCACATCTACCACAGGATTTAACACTACTGCTACACACACACACACTTCCACTCTAATACTACTCCACATCTACCTCAGGATTTAACACTGCTACACACACACACTTCCACTCTAATACTACTCCACATCTACCTCAGGATTTAACACTACTGCTACACACACACACTTCCACTCTAATACTACTCCACATCTACCACAGGATTTAACACTGCTACACACACACTTCCACTCTAATACTACTCCACATCTACCTCAGGATTTAACACTGCTACACACACACTTCCACTCTAATACTACTCCACATCTACCTCAGGATTTAACACTGCTACACACACACACTTCCACTCTAATACTACTCCACATCTACCACAGGATTTAACACTGCTACACACACACACTTCCACTCTAATACTACTCCACATCTACCACAGGATTTAACACTGCTACACACACACACACTTCCACTAATACTACTCCACATCTACCACAGGATTTAACACTGCTACACACACACACTTCCACTCTAATACTACTCCACATCTACCTCAGGATTTAACACTGCTACACACACACACTTCCACTCTAATACTACTCCACATCTACCACAGGATTTAACACTGCTACACACACTTCCACTCTAATACTACTCCACATCTACCACAGGATTTAACACTGCTACACACACACACTTCCACTCTAATACTACTCCACATCTACCTCAGGATTTAACACTGCTACACACACACACTTCAACTCTAATACTACTCCACATCTACCTCAGGATTTAACACTGCTACACACACACACTTCCACTCTAATACTACTCCACATCTACCACAGGATTTAACACTGCTACACACACACACTTCAACTCTAATACTACTCCACATCTACCACAGGATTTAACACTGCTACACACACACACTTCCACTCTAATACTACTCCACATCTACCACAGGATTTAACACTGCTACACACACACTTCCACTCTAATGCTACTCCACATCTACCACAGGATTTAACACTGCTACACACACACACACACTTCCACTCTAATACTACTCCACATCTACCATAGGATTTAACACTGCTACACACACACACACTTCCACTCTAATACTACTCCACATCTACCTCAGGATTTAACACTGCTACACACACACACACTTCCACTCTAATACTACTCCACATCTACCACAGGATTTAACACTGCTACACACACACACTTCCACTCTAATACTACTCCACATCTACCTCAGGATTTAACACTGCTACACACACACTTCCACTCTAATACTACTCCACATCTACCTCAGGATTTAACACTGCTACACACACACACTTCCACTCTAATACTACTCCACATCTACCACAGGATTTAACACTGCTACACACACACACTTCAACTCTAATACTACACATGTACCACAGGATTTAACACTGCTCACACTTCCACTAATACTACTCCACATCTACCACAGGATTTAACACTGCTACACACACACACTTCCACTCTAATACTACTCCACATCTACCACAGGATTTAACACTGCTACACACACACACTTCCACTCTAATACTACTCCACATCTACCTCAGGATTTAACACTGCTACACACACACTTCCACTCTAATACTACTCCACATGTACCACAGGATTTAACACTGCTACACACACACACTTCAACTCTAATACTACTCCACATGTACCACAGGATTTAACACTGCTACACACACACTTCCACTTTAAAACTACTCCACATCTACCACAGGATTTAACACTGCTACACACACACACTTCCACTCTAATACTACTCCACATCTACCTCAGGATTTAACACTGCTACACACACACACTTCAACTCTAATACTACTCCACATCTACCACAGGGTTCTCCTCGGGATTTAACAAGGTGGTGCTGCTGAGTAAGGAGGGGGAGGCCTAACTGGGAAACCCCTCTAAGTGTACCCCCCATAACTGAAACCCCCACCCCACCCTCAACCCCTCCCCCCCTCTACCTGAACCCCCCCCTCTACCCGAAACAACCCCCTCTACCCAAAACAACCCCTCTACCCAAAACAACCCCCTCTACCCGAAACAACCCCCTCTACCCGAAACAACCCCCTCTACCCGAAACAACCCCCTCTACCCGAAACAACCCCTCTACCCGAAACAACCCCTCTACCCGAAACACCCCCCTCTACCCGAAACAACCCCTCTACCCGAAACAACCCCCTCTACCCGAAACAACCCCCTCTACCCGAAACAACCCCTCTACCCGAAACAACCCCCTCTACCTGAAACAACCCCCTCTACCTGAAACCCCCTCTGCCATTTCCTGCCCTCTAGAGGCTTAAATGATAACAAAAGCGAAACAATTAAATTAAAATAATACGTACGTATTTTACAGGATATAGCTGTGTAGATATGTCCACAATAATTTAAGCTTCTGCTTTTTGGATCATACATCTTCAAGAACAGCATGACGTCGTCTGAAGAGAGAGTTTGAGGACGATCATTAAAATAAGGAATAAGGACAATCCATTTTTACTTGACCACAGTTACATAAAAAAAAACATATCCGTTTCTTTGAAACGACTTGTGGTTTCATCTAAAAAAGTAAAATGGCTTTAACTAGCCGCTTTGTACTTCGTGGTCATTAGTCAGAGGGCGTTAACCCCCCGTGTCCTAAACAACCTGGGAATAAAGGAATACCAGTCTTTGATAATTGGCTAATAGTCACGGCCTTTGATAATTGGCTAACAGTCACGGCCTTTGATAATTGGCTAACAGTCACGGCCTTTGATAATTGGCTAACAGTCACGGCCTTTGATAATTGGCTAACAGTCACGGCCTTTGATAATTGGCTAACAGTCACGGCCCTAACAGTCACGGCCTTTGATAATTGGCTAACAGTCACGGCCTTTGATAATTGGCTAACAGTCACGGCCTTTGATAATTGGCTAACAGTCACGGCCTTTGATAATTGGCTAACAGTCACGGCCTTTGATAATTGGCTAACAGTCACGGCCTTTGATAATTAACAGGCCTTTGATAATTGGCTAACAGTCACGGCCTTTGATAATTGGCTAACAGTCACGGCCTTTGATAATTGGCTAACAGTCACGGCCTTTGATAATTGGCTAACAGTCACGGCCTTTGATAATTGGCTAACAGTCACGGCCTTTGATAATTGGCTAACAGTCACGGCCTTTGATAATTGGCTAACAGTCACGGCCTTTGATAATTGGCTAACAGTCACGGCCTTTGATAATTGGCTAACAGTCACGGCCTTTGATAATTGGCTAACAGTCACGGCCTTTGATAATTGGCTAACAGTCACGGCCTTTGATAATTGGCTAACAGTCACGGCCTTTGATAATTGGCTAACAGTCCGGCTAACAGTCACGGCCTTTGATAATTGGCTAACAGTCCCGGCCTTTGATAATTGGCTAATAGTCCCGGCCTTTGATAATTGGCTAATAGTCCCGGCCTTTGATAATTGGCTAATAGTCCCGGCCTTTGATAATTGGCTAATAGTCCCGGCCTTTGATAATTGGCTAATAGTCCCGGCCTTTGATAATTGGCTAATAGTCCCGGCCTTTGATAATTGGCTAATAGTCCCGGCCTTTGATAATTGGCTAATAGTCACGGTCTTTGATAATTGGCTAATAGTCACGGTCTTTGATAATTGGCTAATAGTCACGGTCTTTGATAATTGGCTAATAGTCACAGTCTTTGATAATTGGCTAATAGTCACGGTCTTTGATAATTGGCTAATAGTCACGGTCTTTGATAATTGGCTAATAGTCACAGTCTTTGATAATTGGGTAATAGTCACGGTCTTTGATAATTGGCTAATAGTCACAGTCTTTGATAATTGGCTAATAGTCACAGTCTTTGATAATTGGCTAATAGTCACAGTCTTTGATAATTGGCTAATAGTCACAGTCTTTGATAATTGGGTAACAGTCTGAACTCACGGTCTTTGATAATTGGGTAACAGTCTGAACTCACGGTCTTTGTCGAACTTGGGTAACGTTGCTCCGCTGGCAGCCATCTCAGGATCCACCGTCTCCAAAAATATAGTCCAGGGATTCTCGTTGTCGCTCAAGTCTATCATCTGGGGAGAACACACACACAGGGTTACACACACACACAGAGGGTTACACACATACCAGTCCCTCTACTGTCTTCCAAGAGACGACAGGACAGTTTCCAGGACAACCTGGTGGTTGTGTTACTCACAGACTTGCTGCAGTCTGCCTCGTAGTCCAGCATGGCAGGTCTCTTGGTGCCGTTGCTCCGGGCCTGCATGGGCCACAGCCTCATCTGGTCCTGTGGGAATCCCTGTAGCACATCAATACACTGTCAGACTGGGCCTACACACAAGCACGGTTCCTCTCCAGGGTTCTTACTTCGACGTCCTCCGGGAGAAGTAGAACAGAGGTGGAACAGCAGGTTAAAAGGTTAACGGAGGAGAGGACAACAACACACAGAGACTGAGACAGACAGAAGACAGGAACAGAGAGAGAGAGAAAGAGGAGACAGGAAAGGAGAGGGGGAGACAGAGACAGAGAGGAGACAGGAACGGAGAGAGAGACAGAGAGAAGACAGGAACAGAGAGAGAGAGAGAGAGAGGAGACAGGAAAGGAGAGGGGGAGACAGAGAGAGAGGAGACAGGAGTCTCACCATGGTCTGGGAGAGATTCTGGACAAACTCCTGCAGCGTGGAGCTCTTCAGGACCTTGAACACAGTGTACTTCACCTTCTCCTCATCATACATGTCATTACCCTGGTGACCACAGAACTGGTCCTCTGTCACAATCTGGGAGGAGAGAGAGACGAGGAGAAGGAGAGGAGAAGGAGAGCGGAGGAGAGAGAGAAGGAGAGGAGAAGGAGAGCGGAGGAGAGAGAGAAGGGAGGAAGAGAGGGCGAGGAGAAGAAGGAGAGGAGAAGGAGAACGGAGGAGAGAGAGAAAGGAGGAAGACAGAGGGCGATGAGAGCGGAGGAGAGAGAGGAGGAGAGAGAAAGGAGGAGAAGAAGAAGAGCGGAGGGAGAGAGGGAGGAGGAAGAGAGAGGGGGCGAGGAGAGCGGAGGAGAGAGGGAGGAGGAAGAGAGAGGGGGCGAGGAGAGCGGAGGAGAGAGGGAGGAGGAAGAGAGAGGGGGCGAGGAGAGCGGAGGAGAGAGAGAAAGGAGGAGAGAGAGGGAGGGGGAAGAGACATGGAGAGAGAGACAAGTGATTCATAACACCAAAATTCTCCAAAAGCTGTTCTGTTATTATCTGGACCTGTGACTGTGGGGGGGGGGCTCCAAGCCTTACATAGACCTGTGACTGGGGGGGGCTCCATGCCTTACCTGGACCTGCATGTAGAGATGGGCCTCCTGCCGCTCCTTCCTCTTCTGAGCCTCAACCCTCTTCTCCTCCTGAAGCCTCTCCACCAGCTGCTGGGGGATGTCCACGTCGTTTACAGCTAGCAGCACCTCACCTGGGGGGAGATGGGTAAACACAGGGTTACCTAACAACACCTCACCTGGGGGGAGATGGGTAAACACAAGGTTATCACATCATGTGCTACAAAAGGTAGTATAAGGCTTCATAGCATTGGCTTAGTGAGTGATCAGGCTTCAAAGGGACTTACTGAGTCGTAAAGCGCCACAAGGTGACTTACTGAGTCGTAAAGCGCCACAAGGTGACTTACTGAGTCGTAAAGCGCCACAAGGTGACTTACTGAGTCGTAAAGCGCCACAAGGTGACTTACTGAGTCGTAAAGCGCCACAAGGTGACTTACTGAGTCGTAAAGCGCCACAAGGTGACTTACTGAGTCGTAAAGCGCCACAAGGTGACTTACTGAGTCGTAAAGCGCCACAAGGTGACTTACTGAGTCGTAAAGGGCCCCAAGGTGACTTACTGAGTCGTAAAGGGCCCCAAGGTGACTTACTGAGTCGTAAAGGGCCCCAAGGTGACTTACTGAGTCGTAAAGGGCCCCAAGGTGACTTACTGAGTCGTAAAGGGCCCCAAGGTGACTTACTGAGTCGTAAAGGGCCCCAAGGTGACTTACTGAGTCGTAAAGGGCCCCAAGGTGACTTACTGAGTCGTAAAGGGCCCCAAGGTGACTTACTGAGTCGTAAAGCGCCACAAGGTGACTTACTGAGTCGTAAAGCGCCACAAGGTGACTTACTGAGTCGTAAAGCGCCACAAGGTGACTTACTGAGTCGTAAAGCGCCACAAGGTGACTTACTGAGTCGTAAAGCGCCACAAGGTGACTTACTGAGTCGTAAAGCGCCACAAGGTGACTTACTGAGTCGTAAAGCGCCACAAGGTGACTTACTGAGTCGTAAAGCGCCACAAGGTGACTTACTGAGTCGTAAAGCGCCACAAGGTGACTTACTGAGTCGTAAAGCGCCACAAGGTGACTTACTGAGTCGTAAAGCGCCACAAGGTGACTTACTGAGTTTGGACTCGCGGATGTACACCAGCATGTAAGCATTGGTGCAGTGACGTACTGACAGGTCGTCGTCATGGCCACCGTAGTTGTGTTCAATGGCTTCCTCCTTGGTGCACCGTGACACCACGTCATCATCAAACTTACACCACTGGAGAGGAAGGGGAGAGAGAGAGAGACAGAGAGAGACAGAGAGAGACAGAGAGAGACAGAGAGAGACAGATAGAGAGAGACAGAGAGAGACAGAGAGAGAGACAGAGAGAGACAGAGAGAGAGACAGAGAGAGAGAGAGAGAGAGAGAGAGAGACAGAGAGAGAGAGAGAGACAGAGAGAGAGAGAGAGAGAGACAGAGAGAGAGAGAGAGACAGAGAGAGACAGAGAGAGAGAGAGAGAGAGAGAGAGAGACAGAGAGAGAGAGAGAGAGACAGAGAGAGACAGAGAGAGAGAGAGAGAGAGAGAGAGAGAGAGAGAGAGAGAGAGAGAGAGAGAGAGAGAGAGAGACAGAGAGAGAGAGAGAGAGAGAGAGACAGAGAGAGACAGAGAGAGACAGAGAGAGACAGAGAGAGACAGAGAGAGACAGAGAGAGACAGAGAGAGACAGAGAGAGACAGAGAGAGACAGAGAGACAGAGAGAGAGAGAGAGACAGAGAGAGAGAGAGAGACAGAGAGACAGAGAGACAGAGAGAGACAGAGAGACAGAGAGAGAGAGAGAGAGAGAGAGAGAGAGAGAGAGACAGAGAGAGAGAGAGAGACAGAGAGAGAGAGAGAGACAGAGAGAGACAGAGAGAGACAGAGAGAGACAGAGAGAGCAGATGTACCTTATTAAGAAAACAGTTATGATGAAGTTATTATGACATAATTTCTCAGGACACGTGAGCAGAATGTTGGCTGCACATTATGACATCATTTCTCAGGACAAGTGAGCAGAATGTTGGCTGCACATTATGACATCATTTCTCAGGACACGTGAGCAGAATGTTGGCTGCACATTATGACATCATTTCTCAGGACACATGAGCAGAGTGTTGGCTGCACATTATGACATCATTTCTCAGGACACGTGAGCAGAATGTTGGCTGCACATTATGACATCATTTCTCAGGACACGTGAGCAGAGTGTTGGCTGCACATTATGACATCATTTCTCAGGACACGTGAGCAGAATGTTGGCTGCACATTATGACATCATTTCTCAGGACACGTGAGCAGAATGTTGGCTGCACATTATGACATAATTTCTCAGGACACGTGAGCAGAATGTTGGCTGCACATTATGACATAATTTCTCAGGACACGTGAGCAGAATGTTGGCTGCACATTATGACATCATTTCTCAGGACACGTGAGCAGAATGTTGGCTGCACATTATGACATCATTTCTCAGGACACGTGAGCAGAATGTTGGCTGCACATTATGACATCATTTCTCAGGACACGTGAGCAGAATGTTGGCTGCACATTATGACATCATTTCTCAGGACACGTGAGCAGAATGTTGGCTGCACATTATGACATCATTTCTCAGGACACGTGAGCAGAATGTTGGCTGCACATTATGACATCATTTCTCAGGACACGTGAGCAGAATGTTGGCTGCACATTATGACATCATTTCTTACTGTGTTAATAACATGATAAAACACCTTTCAGGTTGACAAAAACAACAGTAGTTCTTAAGCCCCATTAATGATCCAATATACTCCTGCTAACTGATTGGTGGGTTGGGGGACTCACGATGGGCTCCTTGACGCTGACTTTTCCGTCTCCTTTGGGGTTGAGGTAGACGACATAGTGTCCTCCGTGGTTGTCTCCACTGTGGACCAGCACGGCATGCAGGATGTAGTTGGCCGGGTCCTTAGAGTCAGTCTTCTGGAGAAACTCATCCAGGGAAGCTGCTCCGGAAACTCAAACCTGGGAGGGGAGGAGAGACAGAGGAGAGACAGAGAGAGGTAATGTAATGTCTTTACTTTTGTAATGTCTTTACTGTTTTGAAACTGTTGTATGTGTAATGTTTACTGTTAATTTTTGTTGTTTTTCACTTTATATATTCACTTTGTATGTTGTCTACCTCACTTGCTTTGGCAATGTTAACACATGTTTCCCATGCCAATAAAGCCCTTGAATTGAATTGAGAGGAGGGGAGGAGAGAGAGACAGAGAGAGAGACAGAGAGAGGAGGGAGAGGAGAGAGAGAAAGAGAGAGGGGGAGGAGAGACACAGAGAGGAGGGGGGAGAGACACAGAGAGGAGGGGGGAGAGACAGAGACAGACACAGAGAGGGGGCGAGACGGAGAGGAAGAAAAGGTATTTTTGTGATTAGTATTTTGGTCTCCATGTTCCTCCTGTGTTGTAGCTTCAATATGAGCTCCATTTAGGACATCAGACTCCCTGGTGAAGCAGACAGGAATGTGCTGTGTTACCCCAGTGGGGCTTTGACCTACACTGGGGGGGTTAAGTTACCATGACCTACACTGGGGGGGTTAAGTTACCATGACCTGCACTGGGGGGGTTAAGTTACCATGACCTGCACTGGGTTGACAAAACATTATGAACACCTGCTCTTTCCATGACAGACTGACCAGGTGAATCCAGGTGAAAGATATGGTCCCTTATTGATGTTAAATCCACTTCAATCAGTGTCGATGAAGGGGAGGAGACCAGGTTAAAGATGAAGGGGAGGAGACCAGGTTAAAGATGAAGGGGAGGAGACCAGGTTAAAGATGAAGGGGAGGAGACCAGGTTAAAGATGAAGGGGAGGAGACCTGGTTAAAGATGAAGGGGAGGAGACCAGGTTAAAGATGAAGGGGAGGAGACCTGGTTAAAGATGAAGGGGAGGAGACCAGGTTAAAGATGAAGGAGGAGACCAGGTTAAAGATGAAGGGGAGGAGACCTGGTTAAAGATGAAGGGGAGGAGACCTGGTTAAAGATGAAGGGGAGGAGACCTGGTTAAAGATGAAGGGGAGGAGACCAGGTTGAAGATGAAGGGGAGGAGACCAGGTTAAAGATGAAGGGGAGGAGACCAGGTTAAAGATGAAGGGGAGGAGACCAGGTTAAAGATGAAGGGGAGGAGACCAGGTTAAAGATGAAGGGGAGGAGACCAGGTTAAAAATGAAGGGGAGGAGACCAGGTTAAAAATGAAGGGGAGGAGACCAGGTTAAAGATGAAGGGGAGGAGACCAGGTTAAAGATGAAGGGGAGGAGACCAGGTTAAAGATGAAGGGGAGGAGACCAGGTTAAAGATGAAGGGGAGGAGACCAGGTTAAAGATGAAGGGGAGGAGACCTGGTTAAAGATGAAGGGGAGGAGACCTGGTTAAAGATGAAGGGGAGGAGACCTGGTTAAAGATGAAGGGGAGGAGACCTGGTTAAAGATGAAGGGGAGGAGACCTGGTTAAAGATGAAGGGGAGGAGACCTGGTTAAAGATGAAGGGGAGGAGACCTGGTTAAAGATGAAGGGGAGGAGACAGGTTAAAGATGAAGGGGAGGAGACAGGTTAAAGATGAAGGGGAGGAGACCAGGTTAAAGATGAAGGGGAGGAGACCAGGTTAAAGATGAAGGGGAGGAGACCAGGTTAAAGATGAAGGGGAGGAGACCAGGTTAAAGATGAAGGGGAGGAGACCTGGTTAAAGATGAAGGGGAGGAGACCTGGTTAAAGATGAAGGGGAGGAGACCTGGTTAAAGATGAAGGGGAGGAGACCTGGTTAAAGATGAAGGGGAGGAGACCTGGTTAAAGATGAAGGGGAGGAGACCTGGTTAAAGATGAAGGGGAGGAGACCTGGTTAAAGATGAAGGGGAGGAGACCTGGTTAAAGATGAAGGGGAGGAGACCTGGTTAAAGATGAAGGGGAGGAGACCTGGTTAAAGATGAAGGGGAGGAGACCTGGTTAAAGATGAAGGGGAGGAGACCTGGTTAAAGATGAAGGGGAGGAGACCTGGTTAAAGATGAAGGGGAGGAGACCTGGTTAAAGATGAAGGGGAGGAGACCTGGTTAAAGATGAAGGGGAGGAGACCTGGTTAAAGATGAAGGGGAGGAGACCTGGTTAAAGATGAAGGGGAGGAGACCTGGTTAAAGATGAAGGGGAGGAGACCTGGTTAAAGATGAAGGGGAGGAGACCTGGTTAAAGATGAAGGGGAGGAGACCTGGTTAAAGATGAAGGGGAGGAGACCTGGTTAAAGATGAAGGGAGGAGACCTGGTTAAAGATGAAGGGGAGGAGACCTGGTTAAAGATGAAGGGGAGGAGACCTGGTTAAAGATGAAGGGGAGGAGACCTGGTTAAAGATGAAGGGGAGGAGACCTGGTTAAAGATGAAGGGGAGGAGACCTGGTTAAAGATGAAGGGGAGGAGACCTGGTTAAAGATGAAGGGGAGGAGACCTGGTTAAAGATGAAGGGGAGGAGACCTGGTTAAAGATGAAGGGGAGGAGACCTGGTTAAAGATGAAGGGGAGGAGACCTGGTTAAAGATGAAGGGGAGGAGACCTGGTTAAAGATGAAGGGGAGGAGACCTGGTTAAAGATGAAAAGATGTTAAAGATGAAGGGGAGGAGACCTGGTTAAAGATGAAGGGGAGGAGACCTGGTTAAAGATGAAGGGGAGGAGACCTGGTTAAAGATGAATGGGAGGAGACCTGGTTAAAGATGAAGGGGAGGAGACCTGGTTAAAGATGAAGGGGGAGGAGACCTGGTTAAAGATGAATGGGAGGAGACCTGGTTAAAGATGAATGGGAGGAGACCTGGTTAAAGATGAATGGGAGGAGACCTGGTTAAAGATGAATGGGAGGAGACCAGGTTAAAGATGAAGGGATGGAGACCTGGTTAAAGATGAAGGGGAGGAGACCAGGTTAAAGATGAAGGGGAGGAGACAGGTTAAAGATGAAGGGGAGGAGACAGGTTAAAGATGAAGGGGAGGAGACCTGGTTAAAGATGAAGGGGAGGAGACCTGGTTAAAGATGAAGGAGGAGACCAGGTTAAAGGTGAAGGGGAGGAGACCAGGTTAAAGGTGAAGGGGAGGAGACCAGGTTAAAGATGAAGGGGAGGAGACCAGGTTAAAGATGAAGGGGAGGAGACCAGGTTAAAGATGAAGGGGAGGAGACCAGGTTAAAGATGAAGGGGAGGAGACCAGGTTAAAGATGAAGGGGAGGAGACCAGGTTAAAGATGAAGGGGAGGAGACCAGGTTAAAGATGAAGGGGAGGAGACCAGGTTAAAGATGAAGGGGAGGAGACCAGGTTAAAGATGAAGGGGAGGAGACCAGGTTAAAGATGAAGGGGAGGAGACCAGGTTAAAGATGAAGGGGAGGAGACCAGGTTAAAGATGAAGGGGAGGAGACCTGGTTAAAGATGAAGGGGAGGAGACCTGGTTAAAGATGAAGGGGAGGAGACCTGGTTAAAGATGAAGGGGAGTAAATAGGGTAAAATAATGATTTTGGAGCCTTGAGACAATTGAGACATGGATTGTGCCTGTGTTGCCATTCAGAGGGCAAGACAACATATTAGTGACTTTGAACGGGGTAGCAGGTGCCAGGCGCACCGTTTTGTGTCAAGAACTGCAACGCTGCTGGGTTTTTCACACTGTGTGTATCAAGAATGGTCCACCACCCAAAAGACATCCAGCCAACTGGACACAACTGTGGGAAGTATTGGAGTCAACATGGGCCAGCATCCCTGTGGAACGCTTTCAACACCTTGTAGAGTCAACATGGGCCAGCATCCCTGTGGAACACTTTCAACACCTTGTAGAGTCAACATGGGCCAGCATCCCTGTGGAACGCTTTCAACACCTTGTAGAGTCAACATGGGCCAGCATCCCTGTGGAACGCTTTCAACACCTTGTAGAGTCAACATGGGCCAGCATCCCTGTGGAACGCTTTCAACACCTTGTAGAGTCAACATGGGCCAGCATCCCTGTGGAACGCTTTCAACACCTTGTAGAGTCAACATGGGCCAGCATCCCTGTGGAACACTTTCAACACCTTGTAGAGTCAACATGGGCCAGCATCCCTGTGGAACACTTTCAACACCTTGTAGAGTCAACATGGGCCAGCATCCCTGTGGAACACTTTCAACACCTTGTAGAGTCAACATGGGCCAGCATCCCTGTGGAACACTTTCAACACCTTGTAGAGTCAACATGGGCCAGCATCCCTGTGGAACACTTTCAACACCTTGTGGAGTCAACATGGGCCAGCATCCCTGTGGAACACTTTCAACACCTTGTGGAGTCAACATGGGTCCAGCATCCCTGTGGAACGCTTTCAACACCTTGTAGAGTCAACATGGGCCAGCATCCCTGTGGAACGCTTTCAACACCTTGTAGAGTCAACATGGGCCAGCATCCCTGTGGAACGCTTTCAACACCTTGTGGAGTCAACATGGGCCAGCATCCCTGTGGAACGCTTTCAACACCTTGTGGAGGCCACGCCCTGAAGAATTGAGGCTGTTCTGAGGGCAAACGGGGCAACTCAATATCAGGAAGTTGTTCTTACCGTTTGGTATAGTCAGTTTACCTGTGGAATCAACGTGTTTAGACAGGTGTGTGTGTAGGTGTGTGTTACCTGTCGTTGATCTTGATGTTTTGGTCGGTCTGAGGGTCGTACATGAACCTCATCAGCTGCAGGTGCAGTATGGGAGGGAAAGTCAGGAACTTCACACCCTTCTCCGCTTCCTGAAAACACACACATGACCGGTAAGACTACTGACTCATCATCCATGTGTCCTACCTCCAGTAGATTATACAGGACCAGAGACCCCCCAGGTCTGAATCTAGACAGAGAGTATACAGGACCAGAGACCCCCAGGTCTGAATCTAGACAGAGAGTATACAGGACCAGAGACCCCCAGGTCTGAATCTAGACAGAGAGTATATACAGGACCAGAGACCCCCAGGTCTGAATCTAGACCCCCAGGTCTGAATCTAGACCCCCAGGTCTGAATCTAGACCCCCAGGTCTGAATCTAGACAGAGAGTATACAGGACCAGAGACCCCCAGGTCTGAATCTAGACAGAGAGTATACAGGACCAGAGACCCCCAGGTCTGAATCTAGACCCCCAGGTCTGAATCTAGACCCCCAGGTCTGAATCTAGACAGAGAGTATACAGGACCAGAGACCCCCAGGTCTGAATCTAGACCCCCAGGTCTGAATCTAGACCCCCAGGTCTGAATCTAGACCCCCAGGTCTGAATCTAGATCCCCCAGGTCTGAATCTAGACCCCCAGGTCTGAATCTAGACAGAGAGTATACAGGACCAGAGACCCCCAGGTCTGAATCTAGACAGAGAGTATACAGGACCAGAGACCCCCAGGTCTGAATCTAGACCCCCAGGTCTGAATCTAGACAGAGAGTATACAGGACCAGAGACCCCCAGGTCTGAATCTAGACAGAGAGTATACAGGACCAGAGACCCCCAGGTCTGAATCTAGACCCCCAGGTCTGAATCTAGACCCCCAGGTCTGAATCTAGACCCCCAGGTCTGAATCTAGACCCCCAGGTCTGAATCTAGACCCCCAGGTCTGAATCTAGACAGAGAGTATACAGGACCAGAGACCCCCAGGTCTGAATCTAGACAGAGAGTATACAGGACCAGAGACCCCCAGGTCTGAATCTAGACCCCCAGGTCTGAATCTAGACCCCCAGGTCTGAATCTAGACAGAGAGTATACAGGACCAGAGACCCCCAGGTCTGAATCTAGACAGAGAGTATATAGGACCAGAGACCCCCAGGTCTGATTCTAGACCCCCAGGTCTGAATCTAGACCCCCAGGTCTGAATCTAGACAGAGAGTATATAGGACCAGAGACCCCCAGGTCTGAATCTAGACCCCCAGGTCTGAATCTAGACCCCCAGGTCTGAATCTAGACAGAGAGTATATAGGACCAGAGACCCCCAGGTCTGAATCTAGACAGAGAGTATGTGTAGATTATAAAGGACCCAGAGACCCCCAGGTCTGAATCTAGACAGAGAGTATGTGTAGATTATAAAGGACCCAGAGACCCCCAGGTCTGAATCTAGACAGAGAGTATGTGTAGATTATACAGGACCCAGAGACCCCCCCCAGGTCTGAATCTAGACAGAGAGTATGTGTAGATTATACAGGACCCAGAGACCCCCAGGTCTGAATCTAGACAGAGAGTATGTGTAGATTATACAGGACCCAGAGACCCCCCCAGGTCTGAATCTAGACAGAGAGTATGTGTAGATTATACAGGACCAGAGACCCCCCAGGTCTGAATCTAGACAGAGTATGTGTAGATTATACAGGACCAGAGACCCCCAGGTCTGAATCTAGACAGAGAGTATGTGTAGATTATAAAGGACCCAGAGACCCCCAGGTCTGAATCTAGACAGAGAGTATGTGTAGATTATACAGGACCAGAGACCCCCCAGGTCTGAATCTAGACAGAGAGTATGTGTAGATTATACAGGACCAGAGACCCCCCAGGTCTGAATCTAGACAGAGTATGTGTAGATTATACAGGACCAGAGACCCCCCAGGTCTGAATCTAGACAGAGTATGTGTAGATTATATAGGACCCAGAGACCCCCCAGGTCTGAATCTAGACAGAGAGTATGTGTAGATTATACAGGACCCAGAGACCCCCCAGGTCTGAATCTAGACAGAGATTATAAAGGACCCAGAGATGTTCAACTAACTGACCCTTCTCTGGTCTAAAGAATTGATTTTGACCCAACAAATCCGCCCTAAGAATGTTTGAAATCCCGTTGCGGCCCTCGAACCAAATATGATTGGCCAGCTGTTCTACAGCCTCACCTATAGGCCATGTTCCTAAAGCACACTTACACCCATCGTCAACTATATAACCTCATTATGAACATGTTATGTAGCCTGAGTGTTTATAAGACATCTATCTATAAATCCTGTACACACCCTTTATAAAGCCTGAATAAGGCCTCATCCGTAGCCATATAAAGCATCTTAACCATACATAAGGCCTTTATAAAGCCTGAATAAGGCCTCATCCGTAGTCATATAAAGCATCTTAACCATACATATGGCCTTTATAAAGCCTGAATAAGGCCTCATCCGTAGTCATATAAAGCATCTTAACCATACATAAGGCCTTTATAAAGCCTGAATAAGGCCTCATCCGTAGTCATATAAAGCATCTTAACCATACATAAGGCCTTTATAAAGCCTGAATAAGGCCTCATCCGTAGTCATATAAAGCATCTTAACCATACATATGGCCTTTATAAAGCCTGAATAAGGCCTCATCCGTAGTCATATAAAGCATCTTAACCATACATAAGGCCTTTATAAAGCCTGAATAAGGCCTCATCCGTAGTCATATAAAGCACCTTTTAACCATACATAAGGCCTTCATAAAGCCTGAATAAGGCCTCATCCGTAGTCATATAAAGCACCTTTTAACCATACATAAGGCCTTTATAAAGCCTGAATAAGGCCTCATCCGTAGTCATATAAAGCATTTTAACCATACATAAGGCCTTCATAAAGCCTGAATAAGGCCTCATCCGTAGTCATATAAAGCACCTTTTAACCATACATAAGGCCTTCATAAAGCCTGAATAAGGCCTCATCCGTAGTCATAAAGCATCTTAACCATACATACGGCCTTTATAAAGCCTGAATAAGGCCTCATCCGTAGTCATATAAAGCATCTTAACCATACATATGGCCTTTATAAAGCCTGAATAAGGCCTCATCCGTAGTCATATAAAGCATTTTAACCATACATAAGGCCTTTATAAAGCCTGAATAAGGCCTCATCCGTAGTCATATAAAGCATCTTAACCATACATATGGCCTTTATAAAGCCTGAATAAGGCCTCACCTGTAGACCGTGTTCTCCTGCGTCGTATTTGTTGTCTCCGTCAAGCTGCTCCACGGCGACATAGTCCTTAAAGGACTCAAAGACTAGAGAGAGAGAGAACAGTTAGCCCCCCACACACAGTCCTTAAAGGACTCAAAGACTAGAGAGAGAGAGAACAGTTAGCCCCCCACACATAGTCCTTAAAGGACTCAAAGACTAGAGAGAGAGAACAGTTAGCCACACACACACAGTCCTTAAAGGACTCAAAGACTAGAGAGAGAGAGAACAGTTAGCCCCCCACACACAGTCCTTAAAGGACTCAAAGACTAGAGAGAGAGAGAGAGAGAACAGTTAGCCCACACACACAGTCCTTAAAGGACTCAAAGACTAGAGAGAGAGAGAACAGTTAGCCCCCCACACACAGTCCTTAAAGGACTCAAAGACTAGAGAGAGAGAGAGAGAGAACAGTTAGCCACACACAAAGTCCTTAAAGGACTCAAAGACTAGAGAGAGAGAGAGAACAGTTAGCCACACACACAGTCCTTAAAGGACTCAAAGACTAGAGAGAGAGAGAGAACAGTTAGCCCCCACACATAGTCCTTAAAGGACTCAAAGACTAGAGAGAGAGAGAGAACAGTTAGCCCCCCACACACAGACCTTAAAGGACTCAAAGACTAGAGAGAGAGAGAGAGAGAGAACAGTTAGCCCCCCCACACATAGTCCTTAAAGGACTCAAAGACTAGAGAGAGAGAGAGAGAACAGTTAGCCCCCCACACACACACAGTCCTTAAAGGACTCAAAGACTAGAGAGAGAGAGAGAGAGAACAGTTAGCCCCCACACACACAGTCCTTAAAGGACTCAAAGACTAGAGAGAGAGAGAGAGAACAGTTAGCCACACACACAGTCCTTAAAGGACTCAAAGACTAGAGAGAGAGAGAACAGTTAGCCCCCCACACACAGTCCTTAAAGGACTCAAAGACTAGAGAGAGAGAGAGAGAACAGTTAGC
This sequence comes from Oncorhynchus keta, assembly GCF_023373465.1. Lineage (NCBI taxonomy): Eukaryota > Metazoa > Chordata > Actinopteri > Salmoniformes > Salmonidae > Oncorhynchus > Oncorhynchus keta. The sequence continues at coordinate 46,762 of NW_026287727.1, forward strand.
CCCCCACACACAGTCCTTAAAGGACTCAAAGACTAGAGAGAGAGAGAACAGTTAGCCCCCCACACACACACAGTCCTTAAAGGACTCAAAGACTAGAGAGAGAGAGAACAGTTAGCCCCCCACACACAGTCCTTAAAGGACTCAAAGACTAGAGAGAGAGAGAACAGTTAGCCCCCCACACACATAGTCCTTAAAGGACTCAAAGACTAGAGAGAGAGAGAACAGTTAGCCACACACATAGTCCTTAAAGGACTCAAAGACTAGAGAGAGAGAGAGAGAGAGAACAGTTAGCCACACACACACAGTCCTTAAAGGACTCAAAGACTAGAGAGAGAGAGTTTTTCTTTCTTATAGTAGCCAGAGCAACGCTGCCTCACTAGTGGTCATGAGCTGAATGAATGGACAGCAAGGAGATTGTCGGAAAAACACTTTAAAAATATATAATTGTGGAATTGCATGTAAATGATTAAAAATAAACTTGACCATTTGTCTACACCACCAAGATGGGGGCCTCTAAACGTCTCTAAGATCCAGCCGCGCCGACAGGACGACTGCGCCCACCACATGAAGCCCCTTCTCAAAGCAGAACCCCCCTGTATAAGAACGGAGACTGGAGCCATATGACACACACCCAATATCCCCAGAGAAGGAAAGGGGATTGATACTCACTGTTTTTCTTTCCTTTGATACTGAGCTGGATGTCGAGTAACCTCTATCCGCTCTGACCGGTAGTCAACGTGCTTACACTGGATATAGGACTGAGAGAGAGACACAACACACAGTTACACTGGATATAGGACTGGAGAGAGAGAGACACAACACACAGTTACACTGGATATAGGACTGGAGAGAGAGACACAACACACAGTCACACTGGATATAGGACTGGAGAGAGAGACAACACACAGTCACACTGGATATAGGACTGGAGAGAGAGAGACACAACACACAGTTACACTGGATATAGGACTGAGAGAGAGACACAACACACAGTTACACTGGATATAGGACTGAGAGAGAGACACAACACACAGTTACACTGGATATAGGACTGAGAGAGAGAGACAACACACAGTCACACTGGATATAGGACTGAGAGAGAGAGACAACACACAGTCACACTGGATATAGGACTGAGAGAGAGACACAACACACAGTCACACTGGATATAGGACTGGAGAGAGAAACAACACACAGTCACACTGGATATAGGACTGGAGAGAGAGACACAACACACAGTTACACTGGATATAGGACTGAGAGAGAGACAACACACAGTCACACTGGATATAGGACTGGAGAGAGAGACACAACACACAGTTACACTGGATATAGGACTGGAGAGAGAGACAACACACAGTTACACTGGATATAGGACTGGAGAGAGAGAGAGACACAACACACAGTTACACTGGATATAGGACTGGAGAGAGAGACAACACACAGTCACACTGGATATAGGACTGGAGAGAGAGACACAACACTGGTATTAAGAGGACACAACACAGTTACACTGGATATAGGACTGAGAGAGAGAGACACAACACACAGTTACACTGGATATAGGACTGAGAGAGAGAGACACAACACACAGTCACACTGGATATAGGACTGGAGAGAGAGACAACACACAGTCACACTGGATATAGGACTGGAGAGAGAGACAACAGTTACACTGGATATAGGACTGGAGAGAGAGACAACACACAGTCACACTGGATATAGGTCTGGAGAGAGAGACAACACACAGTTACACTGGATATAGGACTGAGAGAGAGAGCGAGACAACACACAGTTACACTGGATATAGGACTGGAGAGAGAGACAACACACAGTTACACTGGATATAGGACTGGAGAGAGAGAGACACAACACACAGTCACACTGGATATAGGACTGGAGAGAGAGACAACACACAGTCACACTGGATATAGGACTGGAGAGAGAGACAACACACAGTCACACTGGATATAGGTCTGGAGAGAGAGACAACACACAGTTACACTGGATATAGGACTGAGAGAGAGAGCGAGACAACACACAGTTACACTGGATATAGGACTGGAGAGAGAGACAACACACAGTTACACTGGATATAGGACTGAGAGAGATACAACACACAGTTACACTGGATATAGGACTGGAGAGAGAGATACAACACACAGTCACACTGGATATAGGACTGGAGAGAGACAACAGTTACACTGGATATAGGACAGGAGAGAGACAACAGTTACACTGGATATAGGACTGGAGAGAGACAACAGTTACACTGGATATAGGACTGGAGAGAGACAACAGTTACACTGGATATAGGACAGGAGAGAGACAACAGTTACACTGGATATAGGACTGGAGAGAGACAACAGTTACACTGGATATAGGACTGGAGAGAGACAACAGTTACACTGGATATAGGACTGGAGAGAGACAACAGTTACACTGGATATAGGACTGGAGAGAGACAACAGTTACACTGGATATAGGACAGGAGAGAGACAACAGTTACACTGGATATAGGACTGGAGAGAGACAACAGTTACACTGGATATAGGACTGGAGAGAGACAACAGTTACACTGGATATAGGACTGGAGAGAGACAACAGTTACACTGGATATAGGACAGGAGAGAGACAACAGTTACACTGGATATAGAACAGGAGAGAGAGAGACACAACACACAGTCACACTGGATATAGGACTGGAGAGAGAGACAACACACAGTCACACTGGATATAGGACTGGAGAGAGAGACAACAGTTACACTGGATATAGGACTGGAGAGAGAGACAACACACAGTCACACTGGATATAGGTCTGAGAGAGAGACAACACACAGTTACACTGGATATAGGACTGGAGAGCGCGACAGACAACGGGGAGAGAGAATGTGAACGTACCACCATCTTTCCTCTGAACAGTTTGGGGATGGTTCCCTCCACGCAGGTGCCTTTCATTTTGTTCTCAACGTTGTCCAGGAGCTGGAACACACAAACACACCCACACATTATGGAAGGAACAGTGAATGTGAGCGGAGCAGAGATGGAGCCCAATTTGACTGGAGCGCAGAGCGAGATTACAAAGACTGGAGCTCAGAGCAAGGTTACAAAGACTGGACCGCAGAGCGAGATTACAAAGACTGGACCGCAGAGCGAGGTTACAAAGACTGGACCGCAGAGCGAGGTTACAAAGACTGGACCGCAGAGCGAGATTACAAAGACTGGACCACAGAGCGAGGTTACAAAGACTGGACCGCAGAGCGAGGTTACAAAGACTGGACCGCAGAGCGAGGTTACAAAGACTGGACCGCAGAGCGAGATTACCCAAAGACTGGACCGCAGAGCGAGGTTACAAAGACTGGACCGCAGAGCGAGGTTACAAAGACTGGAGCGCAGAGCGAGATTAAAGACTGGAGCGCAGAGCGAGGTTACAAAGACTGGAGCGCAGAGCGAGGTTACAAAGACTGGACCGCAGAGCGAGATTACCCAAAGACTGGACCGCAGAGCGAGGTTACAAAGACTGGACCGCAGAGCGAGGTTACAAAGACTGGAGCGCAGAGCGAGATTAAAGACTGGAGCGCAGAGCGAGGTTACCCAAAGGCTGGAGCGCAGAGCGAGATTACAAAGACTGGACCGCAGAGCGAGATTACCCAAAGACTGGAGCGCAGAGCGAGATTACAAAGACTGGAGCGCAGAGCGAGATTACCCAAAGACTGGAGCGCAGAGCGAGATTACAAAGACTGGAGCTCAGAGCGAGGTTACAAAGACTGGAGCGCAGAGCGAGATTACCCAAAGACTGGAGCGCAGAGCGAGATTACAAAGGCTGGAGCGCAGAGCGAGATTACCCAAAGACTGGAGCGCAGAGCGAGATTACCCAAAGGCTGGAGCGCAGAGCGAGATTACCCAAAGGCTGGAGCGCAGAGCGAGATTACCCAAAGGCTGGACCGCAGAGCGAGATTACCCAAAGGCTGGACCGCAGAGCGAGATTACCCAAAGGCTGGACCGCAGAGCGAGATTACCCAAAGGCTGGAGCGCAGAGCGAGATTACCCAAAGGCTGGACCGCAGAGCGAGATTACCCAAAGGCTGGAGCGTCGGCCTTCTCGCCCGCTCCAACTTGGCTCCAGTAACGAGGGCGTGCCCGGCCCATCATGCATCTGTAGTCTACTACTGTACTACTATAGCCCCTTGCTTTAGCTGTCATGTAGTTCACTAAATATTATCATCAAGAAACTGATGAAACACACAGGTGATAAATCAAGGTGACTTATAAAGATGAGGACCAAGAGCAAGAGAGGGAGTGTGGTGATGTAGTGTCCACAACTAAAGAAGAAAGGGAGTGTGGTGATGTAGTGTCCACAACTAAAGAAGAGAGGGAGTGTGGTGATGTAGTGTCCACAACTAAAGAAGAGAGGGAGTGTGGTGATGTAGTGTCCACTACTAAAGAAGAGAGGGAGTGTGGTGATGTAGTGTCCACAACTAAAGAAGAGAGGGAGTGTGGTGATGTAGTGTCCACAACTAAAGAAGAGAGAGAGTGTGGTGATGTAGTGTCCACAACTAAAGAAGAGAGGGAGTGTGGTGATGTAGTGTCCACAACTAAAGAAGAGGGAGTGTGGTGATGTAGTGTCCACAACTAAAGAAGAGAGGGAGTGTGGTGATGTAGTGTCCACTACTAAAGAAGAGAGGGAGTGTGGTGATGTAGTGTCCACAACTAAAGAAGAGGGAGTGTGGTGATGTAGTGTCCACAACTAAAGAAGAGGGAGTGTGGTGATGTAGTGTCCACAACTAAAGAAGAGGGAGTGTGGTGATGTAGTGTCCACAACTAAAGAAGAGGGAGTGTGGTGATGTAGTGTCCACAACTAAAGAAGAGAGGGAGTGTGGTGATGTAGTGTCCACAACTAAAGAAGAGAGGGAGTGTGGTGATGTAGTGTCCACAACTAAAGAAGAGAGGGAGTGTGGTGATGTAGTGTCCACAACTAAAGAAGAGAGGGAGTGTGGTGATGTAGTGTCCACAACTAAAGAAGAGAGGAGTGTGGTGATGTAGTGTCCACAACTAAAGAAGAGAGGGAGTGTGGTGATGTAGTGTCCACAACTAAAGAAGAGAGGGAGTGTGGTGATGTAGTGTCCACAACTAAAGAAGAGAGGGAGTGTGGTGATGTAGTGTCCACAACTAAAGAAGAGAGGGAGTGTGGTGATGTAGTGTCCACAACTAAAGAAGAGAGGGAGTGTGGTGATGTAGTGTCCACAACTAAAGAAGAGAGGGAGTGTGGTGATGTAGTGTCCACTACTAAAGAAGAGAGGGAGTGTGGTGATGTAGTGTCCACAACTAAAGAAGAGAGGGAGTGTGGTGATGTAGTGTCCACAACTAAAGAAGAGAGGGAGTGTGGTGATGTAGTGTCCACAACTAAAGAAGAGAGGGAGTGTGGTGATGTAGTGTCCACAACTAAAGAAGAGAGGGAGTGTGGTGATGTAGTGTCCACAACTAAAGAAGAGAGGAGTGTGGTGATGTAGTGTCCACAACTAAAGAAGAGAGGGAGTGTGGTGATGTAGTGTCCACAACTAAAGAAGAGAGGGAGTGTGGTGATGTAGTGTCCACAACTAAAGAAGAGAGGGAGTGTGGTGATGTAGTGTCCACAACTAAAGAAGAGAGGGAGTGTGGTGATGTAGTGTCCACAACTAAAGAAGAGAGGGAGTGTGGTGATGTAGTGTCCACAACTAAAGAAGAGAGGGAGTGTGGTGATGTAGTGTCCACAACTAAAGAAGAGAGGGAGTGTGGTGATGTAGTGTCCACAACTAAAGAAGAGAGGGAGTGTGGTGATGTAGTGTCCACAACTAAAGAAGAGAGGGAGTGTGGTGATGTAGTGTCCACAACTAAAGAAGAGAGGAGTGTGGTGATGTAGTGTCCACAACTAAAGAAGAGAGGGAGTGTGGTGATGTAGTGTCCACAACTAAAGAAGAGAGGGAGTGTGGTGATGTAGTGTCCACAACTAAAGAAGAGAGGGAGTGTGGTGATGTAGTGTCCACAACTAAAGAAGAGAGGGAGTGTGGTGATGTAGTGTCCACAACTAAAGAAGAGAGGGAGTGTGGTGATGTAGTGTCCACAACTAAAGAAGAGAGGGAGTGTGGTGATGTAGTGTCCACAACTAAAGAAGAGAGGGAGTGTGGTGATGTAGTGTCCACAACTAAAGAAGAGAGGGAGTGTGGTGATGTAGTGTCCACAACTAAAGAAGAGAGGGAGTGTGGTGATGTAGTGTCCACTACTAAAGAAGAGAGGGAGTGTGGTGATGTAGTGTCCACTACTAAAGAGAGGGAGTGTGGTGATGTAGTGTCCACAACTAAAGAAGAGAGGGAGTGTGGTGATGTAGTGTCCACAACTAAAGAAGAGAGGGAGTGTGGTGATGTAGTGTCCACAACTAAAGAAGAGAGGGAGTGTGGTGATGTAGTGTCCACAACTAAAGAAGAGAGGGAGTGTGGTGATGTAGTGTCCACAACTAAAGAAGTGAGGGAGTGTGGTGATGTAGTGTCCACAACTAAAGAAGAGAGGGAGTGTGGTGATGTAGTGTCCACTACTAAAGAAGAGAGGGAGTGTGGTGATGTAGTGTCCACTACTAAAGAAGAGAGGGAGTGTGGTGATGTAGTGTCCACTACTAAAGAAGAGAGGGAGTGTGGTGATGTAGTGTCCACAACTAAAGTTCATTTTTGTTCTATTATCTATACGATAGGGCATAATTGATTTTGGCCCAATAGACCTGGCATATTCCCACGTTCAAGGAGCTTTCTGTTTTGATTGGGTTGTTTTGCCTAAAAGCCTTTGGGTCTACCTATAGAAAAATAAAATAAACTCTGCATCTCTGCCCAGCCAAATATCTTGGTTCCAACCCTGGTTCTAACCCAACCAGGTCAATAGATCTGACCCATTACCATAGTGAAAACATCTTGGTTCTAACCCAACCAGGTCAATAGATCTGACCCATTACTACAGTGAAAACATATTGGTTCTAACCCAACCAGGTCAATAGATCTGACCCATTACCATAGTGAAAACATCTTGGTTCTAACCCAACCAGGTCAATAGATCTGACCCATTACCATAGTGAAAACATCTTGGTTCTAACCCAACCAGGTCAATAGATCTGACCCATTACCATAGTGAAAACATATTGGTTCTAACCCAACCAGGTCAATAGATCTGACCCATTACCATAGTGAAAACATCTTGGTTCTAACCCAACCAGGTCAATAGATCTGACCCATTACTATAGTGAAAACATCTTGGTTCTAACCCAACCAGGTCAATAGATCTGACCCATTACCATAGTGAAAACATCTTGGTTCTAACCCAACCAGGTCAATAGATCTGACCCATTACCATAGTGAAAACATATTGGTTCTAACCCTGGTTCTAACCCAACCAGGTCAATAGATCTGACCCATTACCATAGTGAAAACATCTTGGTTCTAACCCAACCAGGTCAATAGATCTGACCCATTACCATAATGAAAACATCTTGGTTCTAACCCAACCAGGTCAATAGATCTGACCCATTCCTATAGTGAAAACATCTTGGTTCTAACCAGCAGCATTTTAATCTTCCTATAGCGGATTGACAGGGAACCCGCATTTAACATTCATAAACCACGTCACGGACCGTTCTAAAACGACTTGCGCGTTGACATCGTTAACCATTTGTTTACACGATGTTCAGTCGTGTTAGGTCATTGGCTAGCTAGTTAATGACCTGGTAACTTTACACGATGTTCAGTCATGTTAGGTCATTGGCTAGCTAGTTAATAACTTTACACGATGTTCAGTCATGTTAGGTCATTGGCTAGCTAGTTAATAACTTTACACGATGTTCAGTCATGTTAGGTCATTGGCTAGCTAGTTAATAACTTTACACGATGTTCAGTCATGTTAGGTCATTGGCTAGCTAGTTAATGACCTGGTAACTTTACACGATGTTCAGTCATGTTAGGTCATTGACTAGCTAGTTAATAACCTGGTAACTTTACACGATGTTCAGTCATGTTAGGTCATTGGCTAGCTAGTTAATAACTTTACACGATGTTCAGTCATGTTAGGTCATTGGCTAGCTAGTTAATAACTTTACACGATGTTGAGTCATGTTAGGTCATTGGCTAGCTAGTTAATGGCCTGGTAACTTTACACGATGTTCAGTCATGTTAGGTCATTGGCTAGCTAGTTAATAACCTGGTAACTTTACACGATGTTCAGTCATGTTAGGTAATTGGCTAGCTAGTTAATAACCTGGTAACTTTACACGATGTTCAGTCATGTTAGGTCATTGGCTAGCTAGTTAATAACTTTACACGATGTTCAGTCATGTTAGGTCATTGGCTAGCTAGTTAATAACCAGGTAACTTTACACGATGTTCAGTCATGTAAAGGTCATTGGCTAGCTAGTTAATAACCTGGTAACTTTACACGATGTTCAGTCATGTTAGGTCATTGGCTAGCTAGTTAATAACTTTACACGATGTTCAGTCATGTTAGGTCATTGGCTAGCTAGTTAATAACCTGGTAACTTTACACGATGTTCAGTCGTGTTAGGTCATTGGCTAGCTAGTTAATGACCTGGTAACTTTACACGATGTTCAGTCATGTTAGGTCATTGGCTAGCTAGTTAATAACTTTACACGATGTTCAGTCATGTTAGGTCATTGGCTAGCTAGTTAATAACTTTACACGATGTTCAGTCATGTTAGGTCATTGGCTAGCTAGTTAATAACTTTACACGATGTTCAGTCATGTTAGGTCATTGGCTAGCTAGTTAATAACTTTACACGATGTTCAGTCATGTTAGGTCATTGGCTAGCTAGTTAATAACTTTACACGATGTTCAGTCATGTTAGGTCATTGGCTAGCTAGTTAATAACTTTACACGATGTTCAGTCATGTTAGGTCATTGGCTAGCTAGTTAATAACCTGGTAACTTTAGTCTATCCAGACATCTGGGGACTCAGATAGACAGGTAAAGCTCCTTCAGGAGATCAAGGATCATAGTAATGACAGACATCTGGAGACTCAGACAGACAGGTAAAGCTTCTTCAGGAGATCAAGGATCATAGTAAAGACAGACATCTGGAGACTCAGACAGACAGGTAAAGCTTCTTCAGGAGATCAGGGATCATAGTAAAGACAGACATCTGGAGACTCAGACAGACAGGTAAAGCTTCTTCAGGAGATCAGGGATCATAGTAAAGACAGACATCTGGAGACTCAGACAGACAGGTAAAGCTTCTTCAGGAGATCAGGGATCATAGTAAAGACAGACATCTGGAGACTCAGACAGACAGGTAAAGCTTCTTCAGGAGATCAAGGATCAGAGTAGAGATCAGGGATCATAGTAAAGACAGACATATTGCATGTCATCCTCAAACCAGACTTTTTTCTTAAAGAGACAGTGTACCATTTTCAATGGAACGCTTCTCAATAGGAAAATTGTGCTTTTACACAACGCAGAAACGGTCTCATTTTCCACAAATTATTTTGTAATTGCAATGGCATGTATTTTTCATTAACTTTTTTTTAACCTTTTATAATAAACTAATGTATTTACAATGTTACATATTAGTTTCTAGGTCTCAACCTGTGCTTCGAAAATAGCTAGAATTCATATGGGCCCAAAATAGGCTGCATCTCAATCCATTTAAAGGTGCACTATGCAGAAATCGCTCCATCATTTCCTGGAGGTTAAAATTCAAACAGCTCGCCTAACTGCAGCTTGTGACCAAATCAAGCAAAAGTACAGTGTAGAGAATAATTGTACCATCTAAACCGCTGTGAACTCTCTCTTCTATAAACAAAAATTATTGTATTTTCAGCTGGTATACAAAAACTAAAGACAAAATAAACACAAACAAACCTTCAGATCTGGTCTGGTGCTCCTCAATTTTGTGTGGTGCAAAGAACATGATTAAATTCAGAGCCCTGAATACACACACACTATTGAACGAACACACACACACACCATTGAACGAACAACACACACACACCATTGAACGAACACACAGGACAACTACTCACCACTCTGCAGAGCTCCTGAACGTCGTGTTGATGAAGCTGTCTAATGTCTCCCACCTGCAGAGAAAACATCACGTTGTCAACTACTGTCACAATACCACCATGATATAAACACATTCACAGTCAACTACTGTCAATACCACCATGTTATAAACACATTCACAGTCAACTACTGTCACAATACCACCATGTTATAAACACATTCACAGTCAACTACTGTCACAATACCACCATGTTATAAACACATTCACAGTCAACTACTGTCACAATACCACCATGTTATAAACACATTCACAGTCAACTACTGTCACAATACCACCATGATATAAACACATTCACAGTCAACTACTGTCACAATACCACCATGATACAAACACATTCACAGTCTACTACTGTCACAATACCACCATGATATAAACACATTCACAGTCAACTACTGTCACAATACCACCATGATATAAACACATTCACAGTCAACTACTGTCACAATACCACCATGATATAAACACATTCACAGTCAACTACTGTCACAATACCACCATGATATAAAAACACATTCACAGTCAACTACTGTCACAATACCACCATGATATAAACACATTCACAGTCAACTACTGTCACAATACCACCATGATATAAACACATTCACAGTCAACTACTGTCACAATACCACCATGATATAAACACATTCACAGTCAACTACTGTCACAATACCACCATGATATAAACACATTCACAGTCAACTACTGTCACAATACCACCATGTTATAAACACATTCACAGTCAACTACTGTCACAATACCACCATGTTATAAACACCTTCACAGTCAACTACTGTCACAATACCACCATGTTATAAAAACACATTCACAGTCAACTACTGTCACAATACCACCATGATATAAACACATTCACAGTCAACTACTGTCACAATACCACCATGATATAAACACATTCACAGTCAACTACTGTCACAATACCACCATGATATAAACACATTCACAGTCAACTACTGTCACAATACCACCATGTTATAAACACATTCACAGTCAACTACTGTCACAATACCACCATGTTATAAACACATTCACAGTCAACTACTGTCACAATACCACCATGATATAAACACATTCACAGTCAACTACTGTCACAATACCACCATGATATAAACACATTCACAGTCAACTACTGTCACAATACCACCATGATATAAACAACACATTCACAGTCAACTACTGTCACAATACCACCATGTTATAAACACATTCACAGTCAACTACTGTCACAATACCACCATGATATAAACAACACATTCACAGTCAACTACTGTCACAATACCACCATGTTATAAACACATTCACAGTCAACTACTGTCACAATACCACCATGTTATAAACACATTCACAGTCAACTACTGTCACAATACCACCATGATATAAACACATTCACAGTCAACTACTGTCACAATACCACCATGATATAAACACATTCACAGTCAACTACTGTCACAATACCACCATGATATAAACACATTCACAGTCAACTACTGTCACAATACCACCATGATATAAACACATTCACAGTCAACTACTGTCACAATACCACCATGATATAAACACATTCACAGTCAACTACTGTCACAATACCACCATGATATAAACACATTCACAGTCAACTACTGTCACAATACCACCATGATATAAACACATTCACAGTCAACTACTGTCACAATACCACCATGTTATAAACACATTCACAGTCAACTACTGTCACAATACCACCATGTTATAAACACATTCACAGTCAACTACTGTCACAATACCACCATGATATAAACACATTCACAGTCAACTACTGTCACAATACCACCATGATATAAACACATTCACAGTCAACTACTGTCACAATACCACCATGTTATAAACACATTCACAGTCAACTACTGTCACAATACCACCATGATATAAACACATTCACAGTCAACTACTGTCACAATACCACCATGATATAAACACATTCACAGTCAACTACTGTCACAATACCACCATGTTATAAACACATTCACAGTCAACTACTGTCACAATACCACCATGTTATAAACACATTCACAGTCAACTACTGTCACAATACCACCATGATATAAACACATTCACAGTCTACTACTGTCACAATACCACCATGTTATAAACACATTCACAGTCTACTACTGTCACAATACCACCATGTTATAAACACATTCACAGTCTACTACTGTCACAATACCACCATGTTATAAACACATTCACAGTCTACTACTGTCACAATACCACCATGTTATAAACACATTCACAGTCAACTACTGTCACAATACCACCATGTTATAAACACATTCACAGTCAACTACTGTCACAATACCACCATGATATAAACACATTCACAGTCAACTACTGTCACAATACCACCATGATATAAACACATTCACAGTCAACTACTGTCACAATACCACCATGATATAAACACATTCACAGTCAACTACTGTCACAATACCACCATGTTATAAACACATTCACAGTCAACTACTGTCACAATACCACCATGATATAAACACATTCACAGTCAACTACTGTCACAATACCACCATGTTATAAACACATTCACAGTCAACTACCGTCACAATACCACCATGTTATAAACACATTCACAGTCAACTACTGTCACAATACCACCATGTTATAAACACATTCACAGTCAACTACTGTCACAATACCACCATGATATAAACACATTCACAGTCAACTACCGTCACAATACCACCATGTTATAAACACATTCACAGTCTACTACTGTCACAATACCACCATGTTATAAACACATTCACAGTCTACTACTGTCACAATACCACCATGATATAAACACATTCACATTAGTCAACTACTGTCACAATACCACCATGTTATAAACACATTCACAGTCAACTACTGTCACAATACCACCATGATATAAACAACACATTCACAGTCAACTACTGTCACAATACCACCATGATATAAACACATTCACAGTCAACTACTGTCACAATACCACCATGATATAAACACATTCACAGTCAACTACTGTCACAATACCACCATGTTATAAACAACACATTCACAGTCAACTACTGTCACAATACCACCATGATATAAACACATTCACAGTCAACTACTGTCACAATACCACCATGTTATAAACAACACATTCACAGTCAACTACTGTCACAATACCACCATGTTATAAACACATTCACAGTCAACTACTGTCACAATACCACCATGTTATAAACACATTCACAGTCAACTACTGTCACAATACCACCATGTTATAAACACATTCACAGTCAACTACTGTCACAATACCACCATGATATAAACACATTCACAGTCAACTACTGTCACAATACCACCATGATATAAACACATTCACAGTCAACTACTGTCACAATACCACCATGATATAAACACATTCACAGTCAACTACTGTCACAATACCACCATGATATAAACACATTCACAGTCAACTACTGTCACAATACCACCATGATATAAACACATTCACAGTCAACTACTGTCACAATACCACCATGTTATAAACACATTCACAGTCAACTACTGTCACAATACCACCATGATATAAACACATTCACAGTCTACTACTGTCACAATACCACCATGATATAAACACATTCACAGTCAACTACTGTCACAATACCACCATGTTATAAACACATTCACAGTCAACTACTGTCACAATACCACCATGATATAAACAACACATTCACAGTCAACTACTGTCACAATACCACCATGATATAAACACATTCACAGTCAACTACTGTCACAATACCACCATGTTATAAACAACACATTCACAGTCAACTACTGTCACAATACCACCATGTTATAAACAACACATTCACAGTCAACTACTGTCACAATACCACCATGATATAAACACATTCACAGTCAACTACTGTCACAATACCACCATGATATAAACACATTCACAGTCAACTACTGTCACAATACAACCATGATATAAACAACACATTCACAGTCAACTACTGTCACAATACCACCATGATATAAACACATTCACAGTCAACTACTGTCACAATACCACCATGATATAAACACATTCACAGTCAACTACTGTCACAATACCACCATGTTATAAACACATTCACAGTCAACTACTGTCACAATACCACCATGTTATAAACACATTCACAGTCAACTACTGTCACAATACCACCATGTTATAAACACATTCACAGTCAACTACTGTCACAATACCACCATGATATAAACACATTCACAGTCAACTACTGTCACAATACCACCATGATATAAACACATTCACAGTCAACTACTGTCACAATACCACCATGTTATAAACACATTCACAGTCAACTACTGTCACAATACCACCATGATATAAACACATTCACAGTCAACTACTGTCACAATACCACCATGATATAAACACATTCACAGTCAACTACTGTCACAATACCACCATGTTATAAACACATTCACAGTCAACTACTGTCACAATGCCACCATGTTATAAACACAACAGTCAACTACTGTCACAATACCACCATGATATAAACACATTCACAGTCAACTACTGTCACAATACCACCATGATATAAACAACACATTCACAGTCAACTACTGTCACAATACCACCATGATATAAACAACACATTCACAGTCAACTACTGTCACAATACCACCATGATATAAACAACACATTCACAGTCAACTACTGTTACAATACCACCATGATATAAACAACACATTCACAGTCAACTACTGTTACAATACCACCATGATATAAACAACACATTCACAGTCAACTACTGTTACAATACCACCATGATATAAACAACACATTCACAGTCAACTACTGTCACAATACCACCATGATATAAACACATTCACAGTCAACTACTGACACAATACCACCATGATATAAACACATTCACAGTCAACTACTGTCACAATACCACCATGTTATAAACACATTCACAGTCAACTACTGTCACAATACCACCATGTTATAAACACATTCACAGTCAACTACTGTCACAATACCACCATGTTATAAACAACACATTCACAGTCAACTACTGTCACAATACCACCATGATATAAACACAGGACAGTCAACTACTGTCACAATACCACCATGATATAAACAACACATTCACAGTCAACTACTGTCACAATACCACCATGTTATAAACACATTCACAGTCAACTACTGTCACAATACCACCATGTTATAAACAACACATTCACAGTCAACTACTGTCACAATACCACCATGATATAAACACATTCACAGTCAACTACTGTCACAATACCACCATGTTATAAACACATTCACAGTCAACTACTGTCACAATACCACCATGTTATAAACAACACATTCACAGTCAACTACTGTCACAATACCACCATGTTATAAACACATTCACAGTCAACTACTGTCACAATACC
This sequence comes from Oncorhynchus keta, assembly GCF_023373465.1. Taxonomy (NCBI): domain Eukaryota; kingdom Metazoa; phylum Chordata; class Actinopteri; order Salmoniformes; family Salmonidae; genus Oncorhynchus; species Oncorhynchus keta. The sequence goes on from NW_026287727.1 coordinate 62,330, forward strand.
ACCATGTTATAAACAACACATTCACAGTCAACTACTGTCACAATACCACCATGTTATAAACACATTCACAGTCAACTACTGTCACAATACCACCATGATATAAACACATTCACAGTCAACTACTGTCACAATACCACCATGATATAAACACATTCACAGTCAACTACTGTCACAATACCACCATGATATAAACACATTCACAGTCAACTACTGTCACAATACCACCATGATATAAACACATTCACAGTCAACTACTGTCACAATACCACCATGTTATAAACACCTTCACAGTCAACTACTGTCACAATACCACCATGATATAAACACATTCACAGTCAACTACTGTCACAATACCACCATGTTATAAACACATTCACAGTCAACTACTGTCACAATACCACCATGTTATAAACACATTCACAGTCAACTACTGTCACAATACCACCATGATATAAACACATTCACAGTCAACTACTGTCACAATACCACCATGTTAGAGCATTCAGGGGTCAACTACTGTCACAATACCACCATGATATAAACACATTCACAGTCAACTACTGTCACAATACCACCATGTTATAAACACATTCACAGTCAACTACTGTCACAATACCACCATGATATAAACACATTCACAGTCAACTACTGTCACAATACCACCAGGGTTATAAACACATTCACAGTCAACTACTGTCACAATACCACCATGTTAGGCAACACATTACAGTCAACTACTGTCACAATGCCACCATGTTTAAATCACTGACCCATAGGGGACCACAATGCAAAGCATCACTGAATCAGGACAACGTGACGTATTACCAGGGTCCCTGTCGTCACTACTCAGAGCACACCGCAGCAAAACATGTAGCAACGGAAAATGAAAACGGCCGTTTCTCAGACAAAAATCAGGTGGTCCCTTTTCCAGTCTCATTGATTAATCATCGATCGATCGGTCGGTCATCTGATTTGTCCTGCAGCGTTAGCCGAGGGGTCCTGGCGCCTACCCAAAGGACTTGGTGAGCTTCTTGGTGCCGAGGGCTTGTCGCTGTGTTGCAGCTCATAGAAAACCCTCTGTAGAGCCAGCGGAACACTCTTAGAGAGCAAGTCGTCTCCCTCTGTAGGCATCATGTACACCGCCTGGTACAGAGAGAGAGAGGGGTTAGACACACACACACTCTCCCTCTGTAGAGCCAGCGGAACACTCTTAGGGAACGTCTCCTCTGTAGGCATCATGTACACCGCCTGGTACAGGAGAGAGAGAGGGGTTAGACACAAACACTCTCTCTCTGTAGGCATCATGTACACCGCCTGGTACAGGGAGAGAGAGAGGGGTTAGACACACACACTCTCTGTAGGCATCATGTACACCGCCTGGTACAGGAGAGAGAGAGGGGGGTTAGACACACAAACACTCTCCCTCTGTAGGCATCATGTACACCGCCTGGTACAGGAGAGAGAGAGGGGTTAGACACACAAACACTCTCTCTGTAGGCATCATGTACACCGCCTGGTACAGGAGAGAGAGAGGGGGTTAGACACACACACTCTCCCTCTGTAGGCATCATGTACACCGCCTGGTACAGAAGAGAGAGAGGGGGTTAGACACACAAACACTCTCCCTCTGTAGGCATCATGTACACCGCCTGGTACAGGAGAGAGAGAGGGGGTTAGACACAAACACTCTCCCTCTGTAGGCATCATGTACACCGCCTGGTACAGGAGAGAGAGGGGTTAGACACACAAACACTCTCCCTCTGTAGGCATCATGTACACCGCCTGGTACAGGAGGAGAGAGAGAGGGGGTTAGACACAAACACTCTCCCTCTGTAGGCATCATGTACACCGCCTGGTACAGGAGAGAGAGAGAGGGGGTTAGACACACAAACACTCTCTCTCTGTAGGCATCATGTACACCGCCTGGTACAGGAGAGAGAGAGGGGGTTAGACACAAACACTCTCCCTCTGTAGGCATCATGTACACCGCCTGGTACAGGGAAGAGAGGGGGTTAGACACACAAACACTCTCCCCTGTAGGCATCATGTACACCGCCTGGTACAGGGGAAGAGAGGGGGTTAGACACACAAACACTCTCCCTCTGTAGGCATCATGTACACCGCCTGGTACAGGGAAGAGAGGGGGGTTAGACACACAAACACTCTCCCTCTGTAGGCATCATGTACACCGCCTGGTACAGGAGAGAGGGGGGTTAGACACACAAACACTCTCTCTGTAGGCATTATGTACACCGCCTGGTACAGGAGAGAGAGAGGGGGGTTAGACACACAAACATTCTTTCTGTAGGCATCATGTACACCGCCTGGTACAAGAGAGAGAGAGAGAGAGAGAGAGGTTAGACACACAAACTCTCTCTCTCAGAAGAGTCGTCTCCCTGTATAGACATTATATACACCGCCTGGTAGAGAGAGGGAGGGGGAGGTTAGACACACAAACACTCCCTCTGTAGGCATTATGTACACCACCTGGTACAGGAGAGAGGGAGGGGGGAGGTTAGACACACAAACACACTCTCTCAAAAGAGTCGTATCCCTGTATGGACATCAAATACACCGCCTGGTAGGCACAGAGGAGAGGGGTGGTAAACACACTTGAGCGTAGTATGACAGAGTGGTAGTTAGTTGTCTCACTGACCCTCCGCAGCTGGTT
>NW_026287727.1:70000-135000 GCF_023373465.1 Oncorhynchus keta
GGAGAGAGAGAGAACGGGAAGGAGAGAGAGAGAGAACGGGAAGGAGAGAGAGAGAGAGGAAGAGGAGAGGAGAGAGAGAGAAGAGGGAAGGAGAGAGAGAGAGAGAGAGAAGAAGGGAAGAGAGAGAGAGAAGAGGAAGGAGAGAGAGAGAGAGAAGAGGGAAGGAGAGAGAGAGAGAAGAGGGAAGGAGAGAGAGAGAGAGAAGAGGGAAGGAGAGAGAGAGAGAGAGGGAAGAGAGAAGAGGAGAGGAAGAGAGAGAACGGGAAGGAGAGAGAGAGAAAGGGAAGGAGAGAGAGAGAGAGAGAAGAGGGAAGGAGAGAGAGAGAGAAGAGGGAAGGAGAGAGAGAGAGAGGGAAGGAGAGAGAGAGAGAGGGAAGGAGAGAGAGAGAGAAGGGAAGGAGAGAGAGAGAGAAGGGAAGGAGAGAGAGAGAGAAGAGGGAAGGAGAGAGAGAGAGAGAGGGAAGGAGAGAGAGAGAGAAGAGGGAAGGAGAGAGAGAGAGAGAAGAGGGAAGGAGAGAGAGAGAGAGAAGAGGGAAGGAGAGAGAGAGAGAAGGGAAGGAGAGAGAGAGAGAACGGGAAGGAGAGAGAGAGAGAGAGGGAAGGAAGAGAGAGAGAGAGAGAAGAGGGAAGGAGAGAGAGAGAAAGAGAGAAGAGGGAAGGGAGAGAGAGAGAGAGAGAGAAGAGGGAAGGAGAGAGAGAGAGAGAAGAGGGAAGAGAGAGAGAGAGAGAAGAGGGGAGGAGAGAGAGAGAGAAGAGGGAAGGAGAGAGAGAGAGAAGAGGGAAGGAGAGAGAGGAGAGAGAGAGAAGAAGGAAGAGAGAGAGAGAGAAAGGGAAGGAGAGAGAGAGAAACGGGAAGGAGAGAGAGAGAAAGAGGGAAGGAGAGAGTCAAAGGGAAGGAGAGAGAGAGAGAGAAGAGGGAAGGAGAGAGAGAGAGAGAAGAGGGAAGGAGAGAGAGAGAGAGAGAAGAGGGAAGGAGAGAGAGAGAGAAAAGGGAAGGAGAGAGGAAAAGAGAACAGGTGAGATAGAAGAGGGAAGGAGAGAGAAGTGAGGAATCAAGACTCACGCCACTCCGTGAGGAGCGTCTGCCTGCACGTAGACTTCAAAGGAGACTTGATCATCCTCCACAAAGCCTCTCTCTGGATCAGTCACATCCTGAAAACACACTGGAGGTCAATTACGTTGTCTGTGTCTGTACATGTATATATACACACACTGGAGGTCAATTACGTTGTCTGTGTCTGTACATGTATATATACACACACTGGAGGTCAATTATGTTGTCTGTGTCTGTACATGTATATATACACACACTGGAGGTCAATTATGTTGTCTGTGTCTGTACATGTATATATACACACACTGGAGGTCAATTACGTTGTCTGTGTCTGTACATGTATATATACACACACTGGAGGTCAATTACGTTGTCTGTGTCTGTACATGTATATATACACACACTGGAGGTCAATTATGTTGTCTGTGTCTGTACATGTATATATACACACACTGGAGGTCAATTATGTTGTCTGTGTCTGTACATGTATATATACACACACTGGAGGTCAATTACGTTGTCTGTGTCTGTACATGTATATATACACACACTGGAGGTCAATTACGTTGTCTGTGTCTGTACATGTATATATACACACACTGGAGGTCAATTATGTTGTCTGTGTCTGTACATGTATATATACACACACTGGAGGTCAATTACGTTGTCTGTGTCTGTACATGTATATATACACACACTGGAGGTCAATTATGTTGTCTGTGTCTGTACATGTATATATACACACACTGGAGGTCAATTATGTTGACTGTGTCTGTACATGTATATATACACACACCAGTGTATTCCGTGTGTGTGTGTGTGTGTGTGTGTGTGTGTGTGTGTGTGTGGTACTCACGCTCCAGGACATGAAGTTAGAGAAGCCCCAGTCGTTCTCCTTGTGGAAGAAGAGGTGGCTGATTCTGCGGCTGAACGACTTCTCATCGTCCTTATAGTTGATGATCTTCAGCATGGCCTGAGCATGGCACGACCAGGACCTAGCAGGGGGACACATTTACACGTTACACCAGGAAACTACTTCAGCATGGCCTGAGCATGGCACGACCAGGACCTAGCAGGGGGACACATTTACACGTTACACCAGGAAACTACTTCAGAAACTACTGTATGGTGGTCAGGACCTAGCAGGGGATACATTTAAATGTTACACCACACACACATGAGCTAAGGCAGTGTTTCCACTTAAAAAGTCCAAATAAAAAGTCTGATGGGGAAGTGTGTGTGTGTGTGTGTGTGTGTGTGTGTGTGTGTGTGTGTGTGTGTGTAGCGGAGGTGAGTCGGACTCTCGCTCTCGTGATGAGTTCAGGTCACCCAGCCTACAACTTCAAAAACAGCGCCACCCTCGACCCAAGATGAAATGTCCTGTCCTAATGTCATGTGACGTCCATGGAGGCACCGGGGTTCAGATCCCCCCATGACCTGTCATGTGACGTCCATGGAGGCACCGGGTTCAGATTCCCCCATGACCTCTGTCATGTGACGTCCATGGAGGCACCGGGTTCAGATTCCCCCATGACCTGTTATGTGACGTCCATGGAGGCACCGGGTTCAGATCCCCCATGACCTCTGTCATGTAACGTCCATGGAGGCACCGGGTTCAGATCCCCCATGACCTCTGTCATGTGACGTCCATGGAGGCACCGGGTTCAGATCCCCCATGACCTCTGTCATGTAACGTCCATGGAGGCACCGGGGTTCAGATCCCCCATGACCTCTGTCATGTGACGTCCATGGAGGCACCGGGGTTCAGATCCCCCCCATGACCTCTGTCATGTGACGTCCATGGAGGCACCGGGGTTCAGATCCCCCCATGACCTCTGTCATGTGACGTCCATGGAGGCACCGGGGTTCAGATCCCCCCCATGACCTCTGTCATGTAACGTCCATGGAGGCACCGGGGTTCAGATCCCCCCCATGACCTCTGTCATGTGACGTCCATGGAGGCACCGGGGTTCAGATCCCCCCATGACCTCTGTCATGTAACGTCCATGGAGGCACCGGGGTTCAGATCCCCCCCATGACCTCTGTCATGTAACGTCCATGGAGGCACCGGGGTTCAGATCCCCCCATGACCTCTGTCATGTGACGTCCATGGAGGCACCGGGGTTCAGATCCCCCCCATGACCTCTGTCATGTGACGTCCATGGAGGCACCGGGGTTCAGATCCCCCCATGACCTCTGTCATGTGACGTCCATGGAGCCACCGGGGTTCAGATGCCCCCATGACCTCTGTCATGTGACGTCCATGGAGGCACCGGGTTCAGATCCCCCATGACCTCTGTCATGTAACGTCCATGGAGGCACCGGGGTTCAGATCCCCCCCATGACCTCTGTCATGTGACGTCCATGGAGGCACCGGGGTTCAGATCCCCCATGACCTCTGTCATGTGACGTCCATAGAGGCACCGGGGTTCAGATCCCCCATGACCTCTGTCATGTGACGTCCATGGAGGCACCGGGTTCAGATCCCCCATGACCTCTGTCATGTGACGTCCATGGAGGCACCGGGGTTCAGATCCCCCATGACCTCTGTCATGTGACGTCCATGGAGGCACCGGGGTTCAGATCCCCCATGACCTCTGTCATGTGACGTCCATGGAGGCACCGGGGTTCAGATCCCCCCATGACCTCTGTCATGTAACGTCCATGGAGGCACCGGGGTTCAGATCCCCCATGACCTCTGTCATGTGACGTCCATGGAGCCACCGGGGTTCAGATCCCCCATGACCTCTGTCATGTAACGTCCATGGAGCCACCGGGTTCAGATCCCCCCATGACCTCTGTCATGTAACGTCCATGGAGGCACCGGGGTTCAGATCCCCCATGACCTCCGTCATGTAACGTCCATGGAGGCACCGGGTTCAGATCCCCCCATGACCTCTGTCATGTGACGTCCATGGAGCCACCGGGGTTCAGATCCCCCATGACCTCTGTCATGTGACGTCCATGGAGGCACCGGGGTTCAGATCCCCCATGACCTCTGTCATGTGACGTCCATGGAGGCACCGGGTTCAGATCCCCCCATGACCTCTGTCATGTGACGTCCATGGAGGCACCGGGATACAGACACCGTGAGGTGTCGCTAGAAACAGGACCTGAGACAAACGAAGCAATGTGTGTGGTGTGTATGTGTGTGTGTGTGTGTGTGTGTGTGTGTGCATCACGTGACTTACGTGAGTCGGAGTCTGCGTTGCACTGCAGGAAGAAGCCAACACTCTTCTGGTGCGGCCGGTCTGGGAGAAGCGAGGCATCACCATGATCTTCCAGGGCAGGTTCCTGACTGAAGCAGGACGGGCTGAGAACAGACTCACTCAGCCGGCTGAACCTCTCCACCACAAAACGACATGTCGCCTCCGAACGCCAGCTGGTATCTACATACAGAGAGGAGGGGCAGGGTGGGTCCATCAGGGTGGGTGTGTGTGTGTGTGTCCATCAGGGTGTGTATGGGTGTCCATCAGTGTGTGTGTGTGTGTGTGTGTGTGTGTGGAGTGTGTGTGTGTCCATCCCAGTGTGTGTGTGTGTGTGTGTGTCCATCAGTGTGTGTGTGTGTGTGTGTGTGTGTGTGTACAGGTGAGTCCTCCTCACCATCCTCCATGTCCTCCTCTGTGTTGTGTCCGTGTGTGTGTGTGTGTGTGTGTGTGTGTGTGTGTGTGTGTGTACAGGTGAGTCCTCCTCACCATCCTCCATGTCCTCCTCTGTCCATGTGTGTGTGTGTGTGTGTACAGGTGAGTCCTCCTCACCATCCTCCATGTCCTCCTCTGTGTTGTGTCCGTGTGTGTGTGTGTGTGTGTGTGTGTGTGTGTGTGTGTGTACAGGTGAGTCCTCCTCACCATCCTCCATGTCCTCCTCTGTGTTGTGTGTGTGTGTGTGTGTGTGTGTGTGTGTGTGTACAGGTGAGTCCTCCTCACCATCCTCCATGTCCTGTGTGTGTGTGTGTGTGTGTGTGTGTACAGGTGAGGTCCTCCTCACCATCCTCCATGAGAGTCTGTGTTGTGTGTGTGTGTCCGTGTGTGTGTGTGTGTGTGTGTGTGTGTGTGTGTGTGTGTGTGTGTGTGTGTGTGTGTGTGTACAGGTGAGTCCTCCTCACCATCCTCCATCCTCCTCTGTGTGTGTCCGTGTGTGTGTGTGTGTGTGTGTGTCAGTGTGTGTGTGTGTGTGTGTGTCACCATGTGTGTGTGTGTACAGGTGAGTCCTCCTCACCATCCTCCATGTCCTCCTCTGTGTGTGTGTCCGTGTGTGTGTGTGTGTGTGTGTACAGGTGAGTCCTCCTCACCATCCTCCATGTCCTCCTCTGTGTTGTGTGTGTGTGTGTGTGTGTGTGTGTGTGTGTGTGTGTGTGTGTGTGTACAGGTGAGTCCTCCTCACCATCCTCCATGTCCTGTGTGTGTGTGTGTGTGTGTGTGTGTGTGTGTACAGGTGAGTCCTCCTCACCATCCTCCATGTCCTCCTCTGTGTTGTGTCCGTGTGTGTGTGTGTGTACAGGTGAGTCCTCCTCACCATCCTCCATGTGTGTGTGTGTGTGTGTGTACAGGTGAGTCCTCCTCACCATCCTCCATGTCCTCCTCTGTGTTGTGTCCGTGTGTGTGTGTGTGTGTGTGTGTGTGTGTGTGTGTGTGTGTGTGTGTGTGTGTGTGTGTGTGTACACAGGTGAGTCCTCCTCACCATCCTCCATGTCCTCCTCTGTGTTGTGTGTGTGTGTGTGTGTACAGGTGAGTCCTCCTCACCATCCTCCATGTCCTCCTCTGTGTTGTGTCCGTGTGTGTGTGTGTGTGTGTGTGTGTGTGTGTGTGTGTGTGTGTGTGTGTGTGTACAGGTGAGTCCTGTGTCTGTGTGTGTGTGTGTGTGTGTGTGTGTGTGTGTACAGGTGAGTCCTCCTCACCATCCTCCATGTCCTCCTCTGTGTTGTGTGTGTGTGTGTGTGTGTGTGTACAGGTGAGTCCTCCTCACCATCCTCCATGTCCTCCTCTGTGTTGTGTCCGTGTGTGTGTGTGTGTGTGTGTGTGTGTGTGTGTGTGTGTGTGTGTGTGTGTGTGTGTGTACAGGTGAGTCCTCCTCACCATCCTCCATGTCCTCCTCTGTGTGTGTGTGTGTGTGTACAGGTGAGTCCTCCTCACCATCCTCCATGTCCTCCTCTGTGTTGTGTCCGTCAGTGTGTGTGTGTGTGTGTGTACAGGTGAGTCCTCCTCACCATCCTCCATGTCCTCCTCTGTGTTGTGTGTGTGTGTGTGTGTGTGTGTGTGTGTGTGTGTGTGTGTGTGTGTGTGTGTGTGTGTGTGTGTGTGTGTGTGTGTGTGTACAGGTGAGTCCTCCTCACCATCCTCCATGTCCTCCTCTGTGTTGTGTCCGTGTGTGTGTGTGTGTGTGTGTGTGTGTGTGTGTGTGTGTGTGTACAGGTGAGTCCTCCTCACCATCCTCCATGTCCTCCTCTGTGTTGTGTCCGTCTGCCATGGCAACGTTCCCGTTAATCACCGGGTTGGCTGGGATTCTCGGGGGATCGTCTGTGTCCCCAGCTGCACACACACACACACACACACACACACACACACACACACACAGGAAGACGTCAGATAAACAGAGATATCAGGGCAGGAAGACACCAGCCTGGTGATTTCTTGTTCGTATCACGGTCAAGGAATCAAAACGCCAGGTGGATTTAACTTCTTTAGGAAAACGGCCCCCGATGCAGGAAACTACCATCACATTGTGTTGTCATTCAGAGTCACGTGTTTTCCAAGCTACATCACATTGTGTTGTCATTCGGAGTCATGTATTTTCCAAGCTACATCACATTGTGTTGTCATTCGGAGTCACCTGTTATCCAAGCTACATCACATTGTGTTGTCATTCAGAGTCACGTGTTTTCCAGGCTACATCACATTGTGTTGTCATTCAGAGTCACGTGTTTTCCAAGCTACATCACATTGTGTTGTCATTCAGAGTCACGTGTTTTCCAGGCTACATCACATTGTGTTGTCATTCAGAGTCACGTGTTTTCCAAGCTACATCACATTATGTTGTCATTCAGAGTCACGTGTTTTCCAAGCTACATCACATTGTGTTGTCATTCAGAGTCACTGTATTTTCCAGGCTACATCACATTGTGTTGTCATTCAGAGTCACGTGTTTTCCAGGCTACATCACATTGTGTTGTCATTCAGAGTCACGTATTTTCCAGGCTACATCACATTGTGTTGTCATTCAGAGTCACGTGTTTTCCAAGCTACATCACATTGTGTTGTCATTCAGAGTCACGTGTTTTCCAAGCTACATCACATTGTGTTGTCATTCAGAGTCACGTGTTTTCCAAGCTACATCACATTATGTTGTCATTCAGAGTCACGTGTTTTCCAGGCTACATCACATTGTGTTGTCATTCAGAGTCACGTGTTTTCCAAGCTACATCACATTATGTTGTCATTCAGAGTCACGTGTTTTCCAAGCTACATCACATTGTGTTGTCATTCAGAGTCACGTGTTTTCCAAGCTACATCACATTATGTTGTCATTCAGAGTCACGTGTTTTCCAAGCTACATCACATTATGTTGTCATTCAGAGTCACGTGTTTTCCAAGCTACATCACATTGTGTTGTCATTCAGAGTCACGTGTTTTCCAAGCTACATCACATTATGTTGTCATTCAGAGTCACGTATTTTCCAAGCTACATCACATTGTGTTGTCATTCAGAGTCACGTATTTTCCAAACTACCATCACATTGTGTTGTCATTCAGTCAGTCACCTGTTTTCCAAGCTACATCACATTATGTTGTCATTCAGAGTCACGTATTTTCCAAGCTACATCACATTGTCCTTTTAAAAACCTGCTGTACGTAACAAACACATTCAGTCTGGTTCGTGTTCTCATTTTCTGCCAAGGGAAAAAAACATTGCGATAGAGGCATCGGCCCGGCCTAACAGAAATATGTTGTTTCTCACTGGTATGATGATGATATGAAGGGGAAGATGCACACAGTCCCCTGGCTAGGAATGATCCCCTTCCAATAGGAGGCTCGACGTCTACCAGCATCTTATTTCAGCATGATGCCCAACAGAGACACAATACCAAACGTCCAGAACAAGAAAATATGCAGAGAAACACTTTGGTTCCTGAAACTTCCTGAGTCTTCTGAATTATAGTTAGTTATGATGACTGTCAGTTTAAAACACTGATCTGTCTGGTGGTTATGATGACTGGGTCAGTTTAAAACACTGATCTGTCTGGTGGTTATGATGACTGGGTCAGTTTAAAACACTGATCTGTGAGGTGGTTATGATGACTGGGTCAGTTTAAAAACACTGATGGGTCATCTGTTATAGTTCTGATGACTGGGTCAGTTTAAAACACTGATCTGTCTGGTGGTTATGATGACTGGGTCAGTTTAAAACACTGATCTGTGAGGTGGTTATGATGACTGGGTCAGTTTAAAACACTGATCTGTGAGGTGGTTCTGATGACTGGGTCAGTTTAAAACACTGATCTGTGAGGTGGTTATGATGACTGGGTCAGTTTAAAACACTGATCTGTGAGGTGGTTATGATGACTGGGTCAGTTTAAAACACTGATCTGTGAGGTGGTTATGATGACTGGGTCAGTTTAAAACACTGATCTGTGAGGTGGTTATGATGACTGGGTCAGTTTAAAACACTGATCTGTGAGGTGGTTATGATGACTGGGTCAGTTTAAAACACTGATCTGTGAGGTGGTTATGATGACTGGGTCAGTTTAAAACACTGATCTGTGAGGTGGTTATGATGACTGGGTCAGTTTAAAACACTGATCTGTCTGGTGGTTATGATGACTGGGTCAGTTTAAAACACTGATCTGTGATGGTTATGATGACTGGGTCAGTTTAAAACACTGATCTGTGAGGTGGTTATGATGACTGGGTCAGTTTAAAACACTGATCTGTGAGGTGGTTATGATGACTGGGTCAGTTTAAAACACTGATCTGTGAGGTGGTTATGATGACTGGGTCAGTTTAAAACACTGATCTGTAAGGTGGTTATGATGACTGGGTCAGTTTAAAACACTGATCTGTTATAGTTATGATGACTGCGTCAGTTTAAAACACTGATCTGTGAGGTGGTTATGATGACTGGGTCAGTTTAAAACACTGATCTGTGAGGTGGTTATGATGACTGGGTCAGTTTAAAACACTGATCTGTTATAGTTATGATGACTGGGTCAGTTTAAAACACTGATCTGTAAGGTGGTTATGATGACTGGGTCAGTTTAAAACACTGATCTGTCTGGTGGTTATGATGACTGGGTCAGTTTAAAACACTGATCTGTTATAGTTATGATGACTGGGTCAGTTTAAAACACTGATCTGTTATAGTTATGATGACTGGGTCAGTTTAAAACACTGATCTGTTAGGTGGTTATGATGACTGGGTCAGTTTAAAACACTGATCTGTGAGGTGGTTATGATGACTGGGTCAGTTTAAAACACTGATCTGTGAGGTGGTTATGATGACTGGGTCAGTTTAAAACACTGATCTGTTATAGTTATGATGACTGGGTCAGTTTAAAACACTGATCTGTAAGGTGGTTATGATGACTGGGTCAGTTTAAAACACTGATCTGTGAGGTGGTTATGATGACTGGGTCAGTTTAAAACACTGATCTGTGAGGTGGTTATGATGACTGGGTCAGTTTAAAACACTGATCTGTGAGGTGGTTATGATGACTGGGTCAGTTTAAAACACTGATCTGTTATAGTTATGATGACTGGGTCAGTTTAAAACACTGATCTGTCTGGTGGTTATGATGACTGGGTCAGTTTAAAACACTGATCTGTGAGGTGGTTATGATGACTGGGTCAGTTTAAAACACTGATCTGTCTGGTGGTTATGATGACTGGGTCAGTTTAAAACACTGATCTGTAGGTGGTTATGATGACTGGGTCAGTTTAAAACACTGATCTGTTAGGTGGTTATGATGACTGGGTCAGTTTAAAACACTGATCTGTGAGGTGGTTATGATGACTGGGTCAGTTTAAAACACTGATCTGTGAGGTGGTTATGATGACTGGGTCAGTTTAAAACACTGATCTGTTATAGTTATGATGACTGGGTCAGTTTAAAACACTGATCTGTTATAGTTATGATGACTGTTATGATGACTGGTCTGTTTAGTTAATGACTGTCTGTAAAACACTGATCTGTAAGGTGGTTATGATGACTGGGTCAGTTTAAAACACTGATCTGTTATAGTTATGATGACTGGGTCAGTTTAAAACACTGATCTGTTATAGTTATGATGACTGGGTCAGTTTAAAACACTGATCTGTGAGGTGGTTATGATGACTGGGTCAGTTTAAAACACTGATCTGTTATAGTTATGATGACTGGGTCAGTTTAAAACACTGATCTGTGAGGTGGTTATGATGACTGGGTCAGTTTAAAACACTGATCTGTCTGGTGGTTATGATGACTGGGTCAGTTTAAAACACTGATCTGTATGGTGGTTATGATGACTGGGTCAGTTTAAAAACACTGATCTGTTATAGTTATGATGACTGGGTCAGTTTAAAACACTGATCTGTAAGGTGGTTATGATGACTGGGTCAGTTTAAAACACTGATCTGTGAGGTGGTTATGATGACTGGGTCAGTTTAAAACACTGATCTGTCTGGTGGTTATGATGACTGGGTCAGTTTAAAACACTGATCTGTAAGGTGGTTATGATGACTGGGTCAGTTTAAAAACACTGATCTGTCTGGTGGTTATGATGACTGGGTCAGTTTAAAACACTGATCTGTAAGGTGGTTATGATGACTGGGTCAGTTTAAAACACTGATCTGTGAGGTGGTTATGATGACTGGGTCAGTTTAAAACACTGATCTGTAAGGTGGTTATGATGACTGGGTCAGTTTAAAACACTGATCTGTAAGGTGGTTATGATGACTGGGTCAGTTTAAAACACTGATCTGTGTAATAGTTATGATGACTGGGTCAGTTTAAAACACTGATCTGTCTGGTGGTTATGATGACTGGGTCAGTTTAAAACACTGGTTATGATGACTGGGTCAGTTTAAAACACTGATCTGTTATAGTTATGATGACTGGGTCAGTTTAAAACACTGATCTGTAAGGTGGTTATGATGACTGGGTCAGTTTAAAACACTGATCTGTAAGGTGGTTATGATGACTGGGTCAGTTTAAAACACTGATCTGTAAGGTGGTTATGATGACTGGGTCAGTTTAAAACACTGATCTGTAAGGTGGTTATGATGACTGGGTCAGTTTAAAACACTGATCTGTTATAGTTATGATGACTGGGTCAGTTTAAAACACTGATCTGTGAGGTGGTTATGATGACTGGGTCAGTTTAAAACACGGATCTGTTATAGTTATGATGACTGGGTCAGTTTAAAACACTGATCTGTGAGGTGGTTATGATGACTGGGTCAGTTTAAAACACTGATCTGTTATAGTTATGATGACTGGTCAGTTTAAAACACTGATCTGTCTGGTGGTTATGATGACTGGGTCAGTTTAAAACACTGATCTGTGAGGTGGTTATGATGACTGGGTCAGTTTAAAACACTGATCTGTTATAGTTATGATGACTGGGTCAGTTTAAAACACTGATCTGTGAGGTGGTTATGATGACTGGGTCAGTTTAAAACACTGATCTGTTATAGTTATGATGACTGGGTCAGTTTAAAACACTGATCTGTCTGGTGGTTATGATGACTGGGTCAGTTTAAAACACTGATCTGTGAGGTGGTTATGATGACTGGGTCAGTTTAAAACACTGATCTGTGAGGTGGTTATGATGACTGGGTCAGTTTAAAACACTGATCTGTGATGGTTATGATGACTGGGTCAGTTTAAAACACTGATCTGTAAGGTGGTTATGATGACTGGGTCAGTTTAAAACACTGATCTGTAAGGTGGTTATGATGACTGGGTCAGTTTAAAACACTGATCTGTGAGGTGGTTATGATGACTGGGTCAGTTTAAAACACTGATCTGTGAGGTGGTTATGATGACTGGGTCAGTTTAAAACACTGATCTGTAAGGTGGTTATGATGACTGGGTCAGTTTAAAACACTGATCTGTAAGGTGGTTATGATGACTGGGTCAGTTTAAAACACTGATCTGTGAGGTGGTTATGATGACTGGGTCAGTTTAAAACACTGATCTGTGAGGTGGTTATGATGACTGGGTCAGTTTAAAACACTGATCTGTTGTAGTTATGATGACTGGGTCAGTTTAAAACACTGATCTGTTATAGTTATGATGACTGGGTCAGTTTAAAACACTGATCTGTTATAGTTATGATGACTGGGTCAGTTTAAAACACTGATCTGTAAGGTGGTTATGATGACTGGGTCAGTTTAAAACACTGATCTGTTATAGTTATGATGACTGGGTCAGTTTAAAACACTGATCTGTCTGGTGGTTATGATGACTGGGTCAGTTTAAAACCCTGATCTGTTATAGTTATGATGACTGGGTCAGTTTAAAACACTGATCTGTAAGGTGGTTATGATGACTGGGTCAGTTTAAAACACTGATCTGTGAGGTGGTTATGATGACTGGGT
Organism: Oncorhynchus keta; assembly: GCF_023373465.1. Classification (NCBI taxonomy): domain Eukaryota; kingdom Metazoa; phylum Chordata; class Actinopteri; order Salmoniformes; family Salmonidae; genus Oncorhynchus; species Oncorhynchus keta. Next base: position 82,628 of record NW_026287727.1, read on the forward strand.
CAGTTTAAAACACTGATCTGTCTGGTAGTTATGATGACTGGGTCAGTTTAAAACACTGATCTGTAAGGTGGTTATGATGACTGGGTCAGTTTAAAACACTGATCTGTAAGGTGGTTATGATGACTGGGTCAGTTTAAAACACTGATCTGTTATAGTTATGATGACTGGTCAGTTTAAAACACTGATCTGTGAGGTGGTTATGATGACTGGGTCAGTTTAAAACACTGATCTGTCTGGTGGTTATGATGACTGGGTCAGTTTGCACTATCTGTCAGTTTAAAACACTGATCTTCCCAGTTGGTAGAGCTTCTAGTGGGTTCTGAACCACCCATACGTAGAATGTATGCACACATGACTGTAAGTCGCTTTGGATAAAAGCGTCAGCTAAATGGCATATATTATTATATTATTATTATATTATGGTGGTTATGATGACCCTCAGTTTAAAACACTGATCTGTGAGGTGGTTATGATGACTGGGTCAGTTTAAAACACTGATCTAGGTGGTTATGATGAGTTTAAAACACTGATCTGTTATAGTTATGATGACTGGGTCAGTTTAAAACACTGATCTGTGAGGTGGTTATGATGACTGGGTCAGTTTAAAACACTGATCTGTTATAGTTATGATGACTGGTCAGTTTAAAACACTGATCTGTAGGTGGTTATGATGACTGGGTCAGTTTAAAACACTGATCTGTGAGGTGGTTATGATGACTGGGTCAGTTTAAAACACTGATCTGTGAGGTGGTTATGATGACTGGGTCAGTTTAAAACACTGATCTGTGAGGTGGTTATGATGACTGGGTCAGTTTAAAACACTGATCTGTCTAAGTTATGATGACTGGGTCCTTTAAAACACTGATCTGTTATAGTTATGATGACTGGTCAGTTTAAAACACTGATCTGTGAGGTGGTTATGATGACTTCAGTTTAAAACACTGATCTGTCTGGTGGTTATGATGACTGGGTCAGTTTAAAACACTGATCTGTAGGTGGTTATGATGACTGGGTCAGTTTAAAACCCTGATCTGTGAGGTGGTTATGATGACTGGGTCAGTTTAAAACACTGATCTGTAAGGTGGTTATGATGACTGGGTCAGTTTAAAACACTGATCTGTAGGTGGTTATGATGACTGGGTCAGTTTAAAACTCTGGTCTGTGAGGTGGTATGCACTGATGGGTCAGTTTAAAACACTGATCTGTGAGGTGGAGATGACTGGGTCAGTTTAAAACACTGATCTGTAGTGGTTTCCTTGTGATGTCCCTAAATCTTCATTTCTGGTCTAAACATGCTGTACGCACTATAGCACCCTATTCCCTCCATAGAGCTCTGGTCTAAAGTAGTGCACTATGGCACCCTATTCCCTACATAGAGCTCTGGTCTAAAGTAGTGCACTATGGCACCCTATTCCCTTACATAGAGCTCTGGTCTAAAGTAGTGCACTATGGGCCCTATTCCCTTACATAGAGCTCTGGTCTAAAGTAGTGCACTATGGGCCCTATTCCCTACATAGAGCTCTGGTCTAAAGTAGTGCACTATGGGCCCTATTCCCTACATAGAGATCTGGTCTAAAGTAGTGCACTATGGGCCCTATCCCCTACATAGAGCTCTGGTCTAAAGTAGTGCACTATGGGCCCTATTCCCTTACATAGAGCTCTGGTCTAAAGTAAGCAATGGGCCCTATTCCCTACATAGAGCTCTGGTCTAAAGTAGTAGCTGCACTATGGGGAAGGGACATAGAGCTCTGGTCTAAAGTAGTGCACTATGGGCCCTATTCCCTACATACAGCTCACAACTAAGTAGTGCACTATGGCACCCTAACGTAGAGCTCTGGTCTAAATTAGTGCACTATGGCAATTCCTTACATATAGCTCTCAAAGTAGTGCACTATTCCCTATATAGTGCACTACTTTTTAGATTCAGGATGCCCTGTCTGGTCATCTTTAACCATCAGGAAGAACACTAGTGCCGAGGCAGCAGCAGCCACTGTCTTTAGACTACAGCAGTCTGGTAATTATTAACAATGAAGGATTACTTTAGACTGTGAGCTCCTCTGGTGACACACACACACAAGCCTGTGTAGCTGCTTTAGGAAGGGGACAGGAGGAACTCAGGCAGGTAATTACCCAGACAAAGAGCCCGGGACTAGTCTCAATCAATCACAACTAAGATGTCTACTGAAGAACAACGCAGGAAGTCTGTATCTCAAACGGCACCCTATTCCCTATATAGTGCACTACTTTAGACCAGAGCCCAATGGTACACTATTCCCTATATAGTGCACTACTTTAGACCAGAGCCCAATGGTACACTATTCCCTATATAGTGCACTACTTTAGACCAGAGCCTAATGGTACACTATTCCCTATATAGTGCACTACTTTAGACCAGAGCCCAATGGTACACTATTCCCTATATAGTGCACTACTTTAGACCAGGGCCCTTAGGGAAGGTGTAGAGAATAGGGTACCATTTGAGAGTCAGACTAAGAGTGTGAGAGTCAGTATAGTATACCTCGTCTCTATCAGCAGTTCTACAGTCAGTTTGAATGACAGAAAAGCATCTCATAAATATATATATATATATTAGTGTGTCCTTACCTACCCTAGCAGTATGAGTGTCATCTCTTCTGTGTCCGTGTGAGAGAGCCTGGTTGCATGTACTGAGTGTGTGTGTGTGTGTATATGGAGCCCCAGTGAGCCACGCTCACGAGACTGGCCTCATTTTTCCAAGTGGATTACAGGCAGCTAACGACACGTGTCACTCAGCCTGCGTCCCTGACGACTCCCTATTCCAGGGATCCTCAACTAGATTCAGCCGCGAGCCGAGTGCCTGTAGCTGTTCTGGGGGCCGGGCTCCCGAGTGGCTGTTCAGGGGGCCGGGCTCCCGAGTGGCTGTTCGGGGGCCGGGCTCCCGAGTGGCTGTTCGGGGGCCGGGCTCCCGAGTGGCTGTTCAGGGGGCCGGGCTCCCGAGTGCCTGTTCAGGGGCCGGGCTCCCGAGTGCCTGTTCAGGGGCCGGGCTCCCGAGTGCCTGTTCAGGGGCCGGGCTCCCGAGTGCCTGTTCAGGGGGCCGGGCTCCCGAGTGCCTGTTCAGGGGGCCGGGCTGCCGAGTGCCTGTTCAGGGGCCGGGCTGCCGAGTGCCTGTTCGGGGGGCCGGGCTGCCGAGTGCCTGTTCAGGGGGCCGGGCTCCCGAGTGCCTGTTCAGGGGGCCGGGCTCCCGAATGCCTGTTCAGGGGCGGGCTCCCGAATGCCTGTTCAGGGGGCCGGGCTCCCGAATGCCTGTTCAGGGGGCCGGGCTCCCGAGTGGGCTCCCAGGTGGTGCAGCGGTCTAAAGCACTGCATCTCAGTGCTAGAGGCGTCACTACAGACCCTGGTTCAATCCTGGGCTGGATCACAACCGGACGTGATTGAAGTCCCATAGGGGGGGGTGCACCATTTGCCCAGCGTCGTCCGGGTTACGGGAGGGTTTGGCCGGGGTAGACTTGCCTAGTTAAATAAAAGCTTAAATAAAATAAAAATATATTTACAAATAATTTGGAGATTGTGCTTCTTTGCAGTCAATTTGCAAACAGATATATTGTTTGACAAAAACATAACCATTTTAATAGCCTCTAGCACTGAGATGCAGTGTCTTAGACCACTGAACCAGGTACTGTAGTGATATAGCCTCTAGCACTGAGATGCAGTGTCTTAGACCGCTGAACCAGGTACTGTAGTGGTATAGCCTCTAGCACTGAGATGCAGTGTCTTAGATCACTGAACCAGGTACTGTAGTGATATATCCTCTAGCACTGAGATGCAGTGTCTTAGACCACTGAACCAGGTACTGTAGTGATATAGCCTCTAGCACTGAGAGTGCAGTGTACTAGCACTGAGATGCAGTGTCACTGAACCAGGTACTGTAGTGATATAGCCTCTAGCACTGAGATGCAGTGTCTTAGACCACTGAACCAGGTACTGTAGTGATATAGCCTCTAGCACTGAGATGCAGTGTCTTAGACCACTGAACCAGGTACTGTAGTGATATAGCCTCTAGCACTGAGATGCAGTGTCTTAGACCACTGAACCAGGTACTGTAGTGATATAGCCTCTAGCACTGAGATGCAGTGTCATGATATATCCTCTAGCACTGAGATGCAGTGTCTTAGACCACTGAACCAGGTACTGTAGTGATATAGCCTCTAGCACTGAGATGCAGTGTCTTAGACCACTGAACCAGGTACTGTAGTGATATAGCCTCTAGCACTGAGATGCAGTGTCTTAGACCGCTGAACCAGGTAATGTAGTGGTATAGCCTCTAGCACTGAGATGCAGTGTCTTAGACCACTGAACCAGGTACTGTAGTGATACAGGCAGCTAACGACACCTGTCACTCAGCCTGCGTCCCTGACGACTCCCTATTCCAGGGATCCTCAACTAGATTCAGCCGCGAGCCGAGTGCCTGTTCAGGGGCCGGGCTCCCGAGTGCCTGTTCAGGGGGCGGGCTCCCGAGTGCCTGCTCAGGGGGCCGGGCTCCCGAGTGCCTGCTCAGGGGCCGGGCTCCGAGTGCCTGTGCCTGTTCAGGGGGCCGGGCTCCCGAGTGCCTGTTCAGGGGCCGGGCTCCAGAGTGCCTGTTCAGGGGCCGGGCTCCAGAGTGCCTGTTCAGGGGCCGGGCTAGTCCAAGTGCCTGTTCAGGGGCCGGGCTCCCAGTGCCTCAGGGGGCCGGGCCCGAGTGCCTGAGGGGGCCGGGCTCCCGAGTGCCTGTTCAGGGGGGCCAGGCTGTTCAGGGGCCGGGCTCCAGAGTGCCTGTTCTAGCACTGAGATGCAGTGTCTTAGACCGCTGAACCAGGTACTGTAGTGCCTTTTTAATTTTAGAACAAATTCTTATTTTCAATGACGGCCTCGGAAGTGGGTTAACTGCCTGTTCAGGGGCAGAACAACAGATTTGTACCTTGTCAGCTCGGGATTTGAACTGGCAACCAGGTTACTAGTCCAACGCTCTAACCACTAGGCTACCCTGCCGCCCATATAGCCTCTAGCACTGAGATGCAGTGTCTTAGACCACTGCGCAGCTCTCATATGTAATCTTTTAACTAGTTATTATCATATTGATTAATTTTATGTCACAAAAATAAACGTGCATAAACACTGAATATAATGTAGGCCTACTTGTTCGGGTAACTTGGGGTAAATCTCCACCCGGAGTAACAAGCCCCCTGCCTGTACTTCTCACAGAAACCACTTCGTCACTATCCCCCACAAACACTTTCCCTTGTTTTCACTACTCTTTCTCAACAAATAAATATTATCTGACTCACAATTTTTTTATGTCATTCCAAAATAAATGAAATTGGAAGGAGAGAGACGACGTACCCCAAGCCACCCTACAATTGGCAGACGTTACATTTCACCCCACTCTCCCCTGGGCACATGTCAGTGTTAACATGCTTCTGCTAAACATCCTGGGTTTAAAACGGCAACGTTCGCGCATATTTAGGAGATGAGAAATAAATACAAGTAGGACTGGAAAGCTGGGATTTCTCTCTTTTTTTTTAACAAAAAGCCTTTAAAACAGCTGTTTCTGAGATTTAATGCACAACCATTCTTAACTTCTTGTCAGACTGCATGTTTCCCTCCCTGTGGCACTGAGAACAGGGATGAGCCACGAGAGGAATATGTATCTAGCATAGAACAACAAGCAGACAAGGTAAACAGATACAAATATTCTACTATGGGGTTGTTAGATTCTTATTATTATTTATTTGTTTTGTTTGCAGAGGAAAAGTACATGTGGAATGATATCGCAGATACAAAATGCTCCTCAGCAGAAATATTTGTTCATGTTCTGTTGTTGTTGTTGTTGTTGTTGGTGTGGCGATAATGATTTTGCCGTGGCGCAGCACCACAGCGAAAGGAGCAATAGGTTTGACCAGGTCACATGGGGTAGACCCAAAGGCAGCACTGTACAGGGAATGGGCCAATAGGGTAGACCCAAAGGCAGCACTGTGCAGGGAATGGGCCAATAGGGTAGACCCAACGGCAGCACTATGCAGGGAATGGGCCAATAGGGTAGACCCAAAGACAGCACTATACAGGGAATGGGCCAATAGGGTAGACCCAAAGACAGCACTATACAGGGAATGGGCCAATAGGGTAGACCCAAAGGCAGCACTATACAGGGAATGGGCCAATAGGGTAGACCCAAAGGCAGCACTATGCAGGGAATGGGCCAATAGGGTAGACCCAAAGGCAGCACTATACAGGGAATGGGCCAATAGGGTAGACCCAAAGGCAGCACTATACAGGGAATGGGCCAATAGGGTAGACCCAAAGGCAGCACTATACAGGGAATGGGCCAATAGGGTAGGACAGCACTATACAGGGAATGGGCCAATAGGGTAGACCCAAAGGCAGCACTATACAGGGAATGGGACAATAGGTTTGACCAGGTCACCATTCCCATTTCTCCTATAGAGCTCCATTTTTATGGAACGGTCTGCCTACCCATGTCAGAGAAGCAAACTCGGTCTCAACCTTTAAGTCTTTACTGAAGACTCATCTCTTCAGTAGGTCATATGATTGAGTGTAGTCTGGCCCAGGAGTGGGAAGGTGAACGGAAAGGCTCTGGAGCAACGAACCACCCTTGCTGTCTCTGCCTGGCCGGTTCCCCTCTTTCCACTGGGATTCTCTGCCTCTAACCCTATTACAGGGGCTGAGTCACTGGCTTACTGGGGCTCTCTCATACCGTCCCTGGGAGGGGTGCGTCACCTGAGTGGGTTGAGTCACTGATGTGATCATCCTGTCTGGGTTGGGTTGGGTTGACCCCCCCCCCCCTTGGGTTGACCCCCCTTGGGTTGTGCCGTGGCGGAGATCTTTGTGGGCTATACTCAGCCTTGTCTCAGGATGGTAAATTGGTGGTTGAAGATATCCCTCTAGTGGGGTGGGGGCTGTGCTTTGGCAAAGTGGGTGGGGTTATATCCTTCCTGTTTGGCCCTCTCCGGGGGTGTCCTCGGATGGGGCCACAGTGTCTCCTGACCCCTCCTGTCTCAGCCTCCAGTATTTATGCTGCAGTAGTTTGTGTCAGGGGGCTAGGGTCAGTTTGTTATATCTGGAGTACTTCTCCTGTCCTATTCGGTGTCCTGTGTGAATTTAAGTGTGCTCTCTCGAATTCTCTCTCTCTGAGGACCTGAGCCCTAGGACCATGCCTCAGGACTACCTGACATGATGACTCCTTGCTGTCCCCAGTCCACCTGGCCGTGCTGCTGCTCCAGTTTCAACTGTTCTGCCTTATAATAATAATTGGACCATGCTGGTCATTTATGAACATTTGAACATCTTGGCCATGTTCTGTTATAATCTCCACCCGGCACAGCCAGAAGAGGACTGGCCACCCCACATAGCCTGGTTCCTCTCTTGGTTTCTTCCTAGGTTCCTGACTTTCTAGGGAGTTTTTCCTAGCCACCGTGCTTCTACACCTGCATTGCTTGCTGTTTGGAGTTTTAGGCTGCGTTTCTGTACAGCACTTTGAGATATCAGCTGATGTACGAAGGGCTATATAAATACATTTGATTTGGTCACATGGGGTAGACCCAAAGACAGCACTATGCAGGGAATGAGACAATAGGTTTTGCTATGAAAAGTTAGCATTAGATCACATATTTTGGAATTGCCTCCATGTAGCTTGTTTGTGGCCACAGGTTGAAGGCTGAAAAATATCAACATTAATCTAAAATTAACCCGATAAATAGCGCTGTTGGGAGAGTCGGAAAACCATAAATCAACTACCTGGAAATCACAAGAGGGCTGTTGACAGATAGGTGGGATCGGGCATTAAATGTACTTTTTGGACCACCAGCCACCGTAGCAGGTAGATAAATATATATATATATATATGTGATTCATTTAATTGCTTTAAAAAAAATTAAAAAAACAGCAGAAATATGTTAAACAGCTACTGCAGCATTTATTTAGCTATAAATGTGATAAATGCACCTTCTATAACAGTTATGACTGAAAATACAAGTACATCAAAATATGGACTCATCAACCCAAAGGATGGCTACTTTGAAGAATCTCAAACAAACTAAATATATTTCAACACTTTTTTTTTTGATTCCAATTACATGATTCCATAAATGGTTATTTCATAGTTTTGATGTCTTCACTATTCTCCTACAATATAGAAAATAGTAAAATAAAGAAAAACCCTTGAATGAGTAGATGTGTCTGAACTTTTGACTGGTACTGTACATGTAACAAAAGAAAATGCTGTAAAAAACTTTTAAAAATTGTCCCCGGAAGAGTCTGTCCTGCATCTCAGTAGGAGTGCTGATCTCAGATCAGTTTGTCCTGCAGCTCAGTAGGAGTGATGCTCTAGAATCAGTTTGTCCTGCATCTCAATAAGAGTGCTCATCTAGGATCAGTTTGTCCTGCATCTCAATAGGAGTGCTCATCTGGGATCAGTTTGTCCTGCATCTCAGAGTAGGAGTGCTTACCACTGGTGTTAAGTTAGGTACATTAAGTAAGAGTAGTGCATGGTATTCAGCAGATGGGATGAGAAAGGGGCCAGGCCAGGAATAACCACTGGTGTTAAGTTATGTACATTAAGTAAGATGTTAAAATGAAAATGGTTATAAGAATGACATGGTGCCAATGTAAACCAACTGGTTGTAGTGTATGACTATTACAGTGGAAGGCCTCTTGTCAATGCACCTCAACTAGACCTGAATCTACTCATCCAAACACCAGTTGGACTGATGCACCTGTGGTAATGATGAATGATATGTAATCTCCATCCTATGCATCACAAATTATCACAATGCTAAAAAAAGTGGATGCTATTGACTAACATTTTTGCTAAACTGTCAGAAATGTTGTTGACTGTCCCAACCTAATGGGGGGGGGATCATAAAAAATGGCGAGCCACGCGCGTTGTCTTCAATACAATGAAGCAGCAAATCCCCCGCGCGCTGGCTGTGTCGATGCAACCTCCACATGCAGGCCTTGCCGCAGAAACATAAACCCTGCCACCCACCTCGAGTTCTTATGTTGGCTAAATCCTCAACTTGGCTAAACGCCATCTATCTAGCTGTGCACCATTACATATTTCCGGGCATCTTTTGGGCACAGGTGCTTATATTTCAGTAACGTTAGTTCGGAAAGCTGGTTTAGACTACCGTTGATGTACGGCAAAACCAAACTGACGCATCTGTGTTGATTAACTTGAATTGTAAGCTAGCTAGTACCTCTATGCTAGCTAATGAAATAGGTAGATAGATATCACCACTGCTAAATTAGTTAGCCATCTAGCTAGCTACAATCATTATTTAATGTATACCTGGCTCATTTGAAAATCCCATATAAATGACACGCGAGTCTCAATGGCGATGATGCAAATCATTCCCTTTATAAAAACGTAAACAAACAGCGAAGGGCCTTGCTTCAAATGGATCGCTTTAAAATGCTAGCTAAGTGTCCGCCATCTTGGAATCGCCACACACCCCCCCGGTCCACGGAGAGGCCTCCTAATAACGGTCACTAAAAAGGGCCAACCATTTTCAGTTAACAAAAAAATCAGAAAAAAAACTATTATATTACAAATACAAATTTATAAAATTATACATATATTGTTTTACAACTAAACTGAGTGATCGTACCTTGTTACCTGGCTACTGTAGCCTGGCTACTGTTACCTAGCTACTGTAGCTTGGCTACCGTTCGCTGATTAGCGGCTAGCTGACGTTAGTTAGCTAATTACAAATACATTACACAGTCGGGTTGGCTAGTTAGGCAAACAAATAGTAAACGCAGCGTAGCCATGAGATCCCTGTAAAAAAAATACCTCAACTAACTAACACATTGGTCTGTCAAATGTGTAAGTAAATAGCAACATTTTGCCGAATAAGCTGCTGGGTCATTATAATAGCCATTGTTAAAACGGCATGCGTAGGCTCAAAGAGTCATGTGAAACAAGCTATAACTTTAGCTAAAGTGGGCTACTGTTTACAAAACATCGACGGGAGTGTAACATCCAGACTATAAATGTGTTACCGTTAACCCCTGTGACCGGGGCACAAACGAACGATTTTGTAGCGTGAGTGAGAGCTATTTTCCCCCCCGGGTTTATTTTGGCAACGAGTAGGTTGGCTAGCTAACCGCGATGAATGAATTGTACATGCTATTGCTAACTAGCCAACTGATACAAATATAAAAAATCCATGTAAGTTAAGCTTGTTTAGGTGACAGATATACGACGGTTGTAAATATACTGTAAAAAAAATAAAAACATGTGGGTTTTATGTAATGTTTCACTCGTGTTGTCTTACGTTAAACCAAAACGGATGTTTTGACCATCGTTTAGCTACCAAGTTGACTGCGCCACGTTTAATCACGCCGACTTGGACGAGCTAGCTAGTTAGCTTAGCGTCAAAGACCGTGAGGGTGCAAGAAATCAGTCCGTGAATGTGCTGCTAACCTGCCAGTTGCATATGTGCGATGTGAGTTAGCGAGTCTCGGCTCGTTACCGGCTCGTCCAACGTTATAACTAAACTAGTTTTTACATCCCCAGCGACGCTTGTATTTGACATGTCAACAAACACTTAAGTTAAAGCTAAGCTAACGTTTTGGCTACTGACTTAAACGAGGTCAGATGCTGCTGCTGCAATGGACGCATCATCAGCAAAAATGAGTTGTGACCATTCAGTCTGGGCCTTGATGTTTACAGTGACGGATACATTAGTTAATTAACACTTCCAACTATTTTTTTCATGTAATTGTTGTGTTAGTTTATCGTCCCCTTCCCGTGGCTTTTTCCTACCTTCCATCTCCATATCCTCGGGCTCGCTAAGTTGTTGCTCGCCGGCTTTCTGCTGCTGCTGTTGTTGAGTGTGGTGGTGGTTCATGTTGGCAACTGTTGTGAAGAGGAGATGATGATGATGATGCCTGTTGTCTTTGTTCCCCTCGAACTTGTCTGTTGCTGGATCCGCGGGGAGCCGGTTACTGGGTTGTTGTTGGCGAGGTGTTTGAGGGTGCGGAGGTGGACTAGACAGGTCAAACCTGGTCGTCTGGGCCTGTTCTAAAACAACCTCGGCCTTGTCTCCCGTCAGCGCCGGGGATTGAGGGGAGGAGGTCGGTGGGGGAGCAGGCAGAGAAACGCGGACGTATTTGCTTGCTATTCGCCCAATCTCGGCGCCTTGATGGGTGCAAGTCGCCGACGGTGGTGATGACTACGGCTCCAAAAAAAAGGGAGACCCGTTGAATTAAATAAATCCGACTTTTACCCCGGGTAATATGGGGCAATTTGGTGAAGTGAGAAAGACAACTCACGACCTGCAGCCTGAGAAACAAATACTGTTGCCCTGTTTTAAAGCCAACTGGCACAACAAGGCAGCCGACTAAACGAAATTAGTCAATCAGGGAAAACAAATGTTCATAAACTATCAATGCACATTGAAATACAACTTTCCCTTCGATATTCCCAGTCCGTGTGCTCCTCCGATTGTCCCTCGTCTGGGGGAGAGCAGAGAAAAAAGCTATCCATTCAAACCTGCTTCTAATTTGGAATCGCAGTAATTTAGAAGTTTAGGGTGATAGCGATGCCACAGCCCGATATCGACTTTTCCCACACATTAAATCACCGTAAATAATATTAGCAACAAAATGCAGCACCTTGTCGCATTTCAAAACGTCTGTTCAATGAATAAATTGTGCCCGGTCACAGTCAGAGCCTCTCACCCGCTTCCTTGGTTTGTGATGTTGAGTTTGAGGTAAAAACTCAAAATGGCGGTCGCGCTCTTCTCTGAAATGTCACATCCGCATGGAGATCTGAACACTCCCGCACACAGCAGAATCGCTGGGTCGCTCGCTGACTGACTGTGTATTTTTTCATTAACCAATATACGGGTTAGCAATCATAGGCTACAACTCATGGGGGTAAAAAAAAAATATATATAATCATAGCTAATATTATAGGTTAGTTGGTTTAACGGGTTATAGCAGAGGTGTCCAGATCATTTTGCTCCGGGGGCCGCATTCGGTCTTCAACGAGGTCCGGAGGGCCGCACTGAAAACTGGTTATATTTCCACACCGTCCAAAAGTGCAAAAACAAATTGTCCTCTATCCATCCTTTTTTAAATTTTCGATGCTCCCTGACTGTCTAGCCTTCATTTTGGTGTTATTAGCAAGCTGGACACGGTCAAGAAACTGTATGAATGTAAGTCAATTATAATTTACAATGTTTCTATTTGGTTTTAGTCATTTTACAGTAAGCCTATAATAAGTATGTTACAGTATGTTCCTGCAAACACATAACATAAGTTTTATTCTCCAGTGCTATGGATATGAGTTGTATAAATGGTATTATTTTCCCCGCTTTGGAGTATATTCTGTTTTAACCATATATGATGAGTCAATATCGCAGTGTGAAAACAGTGGAAGGGCCCAACATCATGTTTTTTTGTCTCTAAGCTTCAATTTTACTATCCAAAGAAATTCTCTGGTACAAAACTGGACAACTGAACATTGGGAGTCTCATATGGAGTCCCATAGGGCAGCATTGGGAGTCTCATATGGAGTCCTATAGGGCAGCATTGGGAGTCTCATATGGAGTCCCATAGGGCAGCATTGGGAGTCTCATATGGAGTCCCATAGGGCAGCATTGGGAGTCTCATATGGAGTCCCATAGGGAAGCATTGGGAGTCTCATATGGAGTCCCATAGGGCAGCATTGGGAGTCTCATATGGAGTCCCATAGGGAAGCATTGGGAGTCCCATATGGAGTCCCATAGGGAAGCATTGGGAGTCCCATAGGGCAGCATTGGGAGTCTCATATGGAGTCCCATAGGGCAGCATTGGGAGTCCCATATGGAGTCCCATAGGGCATAGGGCAGCATTGGGATTCTCATATGGAGTCCCATAGGGCAGCATTGGGAGTCCCATATGGAGTCCCATAGGGCATAGGGCAGCATTGGGAGTCTCATATGGAGTCCCATAGGGCATATGGCAGCATTGGGAGTCTCATATGGAGTCCCATAAGGCATATGGCAGCATTGGGAGTCCCATATGGAGTCCCATAGGGCATAGGGCAGCATTGGGAGTCCCATATGGAGTCCCATAGGGCATAGAGCAGCATTGGGAGTCCCATATAGAGTCCCATAGGGCAGCATTGGGAGTCTCATATGGAGTCCTATAGGGCAGCATTGGGAGTCCCATATGGAGTCCTATAGGGCAGCATTGGGATTCTCATATGGAGTCCCATAGGGCAGCATTGGGATTCTCATATGGAGTCCCATAGGGCAGCATTGGGATTCTCATATGGAGTCCCATAGGGCATAGGGCAGCATTGGGAGTCTCATATGGAGTCCCATAGGGCAGCATTGGGAGTCCCATATGGAGTCCCATAGGGCATAGGGCAGCATTGGGATTCTCATATGGAGTCCCATAGGGCAGCATTGGGAGTCCCATATGGAGTCCCATAGGGCATAGGGCAGCATTGGGAGTCTCATATGGAGTCCCATAGGGCATATGGCAGCATTGGGAGTCTCATATGGAGTCCCATAGGGAAGCATTGGGAGTCCCATATGGAGTCCCATAGGGAAGCATTGGGAGTCCCATAGGGCAGCATTGGGAGTCTCATATGGAGTCCCATAGGGCAGCATTGAGAGTCCCATATAGAGTCCCATAGGGCATAGGGCAGCATTGGGAGTCTCATATGGAGTCCCATAGGGCAGCATTGGGAGTCCCATATGGAGTCCCATAGGGCATATGGCAGCATTGGGAGTCTCATATGGAGTCCCATAGGGCATATGGCAGCATTGGGAGTCCCATATGGAGTCCCATAGGGCATAGGGCAGCATTGGGAGTCTCATATGGAGTCCCATAGGGCATATGGCAGCATTGGGAGTCTCATATGGAGTCCCATAGGGCATATGGCAGCATTGGGAGTCCCATATGGAGTCCCATAGGGCAGCATTGGGAGTCCCATAGGGCATAGAGCAGCATTGGGAGTCCCATATAGAGTCCCATAGGGCATAGGGCAGCATTGGGAGTCTCATATGGAGTCCTATAGGGCAGCATTGGGAGTCCCATATGGAGTCCTATAGGGCAGCATTGGGATTCTCATATGGAGTCCCATAGGGCAGCATTGGGATTCTCATAAGGAGTCCCATAGGGCAGCATTGGGATTCTCATATGGAGTCCCATAGGGCATAGGGCAGCATTGGGAGTCTCATATGGAGTCCCATAGGGCAGCATTGGGAGTCCCATATGGAGTCCCATAGGGCATAGGGCAGCATTGGGATTCTCATATGGAGTCCCATAGGGCAGCATTGGGAGTCCCATATGGAGTCCCATAGGGCATAGGGCAGCATTGGGAGTGTCATATGGAGTCCCATAGGGCATATGGCAGCATTGGGAGTCTCATATGGAGTCCCATAGGGCAGCATTGGGAGTCCCATAGGGCATAGAGCAGCATTGGGAGTCCCATATAGAGTCCCATAGGGCATAGGGCAGCATTGGGAGTCTCATATGGAGTCCCATAGGGCAGCATTGGGAGTCCCATATGGAGTCCCATAGGGCATAGGGCAGCATTGGGAGTCTGGCAGCATTGGGAGTCTCATATGGAGTCCCATAGGGCATATGGCAGCATTGGGAGTCCCATATGGAGTCCCATAGGGCATAGGGCAGCATTGGGAGTCCCATAGGGCATAGAGCAGCATTGGGAGTCCCATATAGAGTCCCATAGGGCATAGGGCAGCATTGGGAGTCTCATATGGAGTCCTATAGGGCAGCATTGGGAGTCCCATATGGAGTCCTATAGGGCAGCATTGGGAGTCTCATATGGAGTCCTATAGGGCATAGGGCAGCATTGGGAGTCCCATATGGAGTCCCATAGGGCAGCATTGGGAGTCTCATGTGGAGTCCCATAGGGCAGCATTGGGATTCTCATATGGAGTCCAATAGGGCAGCATTGGGAGTCCCATATGGAGTCCCATAGGGCATAGAGCAGCATTGGGAGTCCCATATAGAGTCCCATAGGGCAGCATTGGGAGTCCCATATGGAGTCCTATAGGGCAGCATTGGGATTCTCATATGGAGTCCCATAGGGCAGCATTGGGAGTCTCATATGGAGTCCCATAGGGCAGCATTGGGAGTCTCATATGGAGTCATATAGGGCATAGGGCAGCATTGGGAGTCCCATAGGGCATAGGGCAGCATTGTGAGTCCCATATGGAGTCCCATACGGCATAGGGCAGCATTGGGAGTCCCATATGGAGTCCCATAGGGCAGCATTGGGAGTCTCATGTGGAGTCCCATAGGGCAGCATTGGGAGTCCCATATGGAGTCCCATAGGGCAGCATTAGGAGTCTCATATGGAGTCCCATAGGGCATAGGGCAGCATTGGGAGTCTCATATGGAGTCCCATAGGGCAGCATTGGGAGTCCCATAGGGCATAGAGCAGCATTGGGAGTCCCATATGGAGTCCCATAGGGCATAGGGCAGCATTGGGAGTCCCATAGGGCATAGAGCAGCATTGGGAGTCCCATATAGAGTCCCATAGGGCATATAGGGCAGCATTGGGAGTCTCATATGGAGTCCCATAGGGCAGCATTGGGAGTCCCATATGGAGTCCTATAGGGCAGCATTGGGAGTCTCATATGGAGTCCCATAGGGCAGCATTGGGATTCTCATATGGAGTCCCATAGGGCAGCATTGGGAGTCTCATATGGAGTCCAATAGGGCAGCATTGGGAGTCTCATATGGAGTCCCGTAGGGCATAGGGCAGCATTGGGAGTCTCATATGGAGTCCAATAGGGCAGCATTGGGAGTCTCATATGGAGTCCCATAGGGCAGCATTGGGAGTCTCATATGGAGTCCCATAGGGCAGCATTGGGAGTCTCATATGGAGTCCCATAGGGCAGCATTGGGAGTCTCATATGGAGTCCCATAGGGCATAGGGCAGCATTGGGAGTCTCATATGGAGTCCCATAGGGCATAGGGCAGCATTGGGATTCTCATATGGAGTCCCATAGGGCAGCATTGAGAGTCCCATAGGGCATAGGGCAGCATTGGGAGTCTCATATGGAGTCCCATAGGGCATAGGGCAGCATTGGGAGTCTCATATGGAGTCCCATAGGGCAGCATTGGGAGTCCCCATATTGGGAGTCCCATATAGAGTCCCATAGGGCATAGGGCAGCATTGGGAGTCTCATATGGAGTCCCATAGGGCAGCATTGGGAGTCCCATATGGAGTCCCATAGGGCATAGGGCAGCATTGGGAGTCTCATATGGAGTCCCATAGGGGGCAGCATTGGGAGTCTCATATGGAGTCCCATAGGGCATAGGCAGCATTGGGATTATGGAGTCCCATAGGGCATAGGGCAGCATTGGGAGTCCCATAGGGCATAGAGCAGCATTGGGAGTCCCATATAGAGTCCCATAGGGCATAGGGCAGCATTGGGAGTCTCATATGGAGTCCCATAGGGCAGCATTGGGAGTCCCATATGGAGTCCTATAGGGCAGCATTGGGAGTCTCATATGGAGTCCTATAGGGCATAGGGCAGCATTGGGAGTCTCATATGGAGTCCCATAGGCAGCATTGGGAGTCTCATTGGAGTCCCATAGGGCAGCATTGGGAGTCTCATATGGGTCCAATAGGGCAGCATTGGGAGTCCCATATGGAGTCCCATAGGGCATAGGGCAGCATTGGGAGTCTCATATGGAGTCCCATAGGGCCATTGGGAGTCCCATATGGGTCCTATAGGGCAGCATTGGGATTCTCATATGGAGTCCCATAGGGCAGCATTGGGAGTCTCATATGGAGTCCCATAGGGCAGCATTGGGAGTCTCATATGGAGTCATATAGGGCATAGGGCAGCATTGGGAGTCCCATAGGGCATAGGGCAGCATTGGGAGTCTCATATGGAGTCCCATAGGGCATAGGGCAGCATTGGGAGTCCCATATGGAGTCCCATAGGGCAGCATTGGGAGTCTCATATGGAGTCCCATAGGGCAGCATTGGGAGTCCCATATGGAGTCCCATAGGGCAGCATTGGGAGTCTCATATGGAGTCCCATAGGGCATAGGGCAGCATTGGGAGTCTCATATGGAGTCCCATAGGGCAGCATTGAGAGTCCCATAGGGCATAGGGCAGCATTGGGAGTCCCATATGGAGTCCCATAGGGCATAGGGCAGCATTGGGAGTCCCATCTAGAGCAGCATTGGGAGTCCCATATGGAGTCCCATAGGGCATAGGGCAGCATTGGGAGTCTCATATGGAGTCCCATAGGGCAGCATTGGGAGTCTCATATGGAGTCCCATAGGGCAGCATTGGGAGTCTCATATGGAGTCCCATAGGGCAGCATTGGGAGTCTCATATGGAGTCCCATAGGGCAGCATTGGGAGTCTCATATGGAGTCCCATAGGGCAGCATTGGGAGTCCCATATAGAGTCCCATAGGGCATAGGGCAGCATTGGGAGTCTCATATGGAGTCCAATAGGGCAGCATTGGGAGTCTCATATGGAGTCCCATAGGGCATAGGGCAGCATTGGGAGTCTCATATGGAGTCCCATAGGGCATAGGGCAGCATTGGGAGTCTCATATGGAGTCCCATAGGGCAGCATTGGGAGTCTCATATGGAGTCCCATAGGGCATAGGGCAGCATTGGGAGTCTCATATGGAGTCCCATAGGGCAGCATTGGGAGTCTCATATGGAGTCCCATAGGGCATAGCATTGGGAGTCTCATATGGAGTCCCATAGGGCATAGGGCAGCATTGGGAGTCTCATATGGAGTCCCATAGGGCAGCATTGGGAGTCCCATATGGAGTCCCATAGGGCATAGGGCAGCATTGGGATTCTCATATGGAGTCCCATAGGGCAGCATTGGGAGTCCCATATGGAGTCCCATAGGGCATAGGCAGCATTGGGAGTCCCATATGGAGTCCCATAGGGCAGCATTGGGAGTCTCATATGGAGTCCCATAGGGCAGCATTGGGAGTCCCATATGGAATCCCATAGGGCATAGGGCAGCATTGGGATTCTCATATGGAGTCCCATAGGGCAGCATTGGGAGTCTCATATGGAGTCCCATAGGGCATAGGGCAGCATTGGGAGTCTCATATGGAGTCCCATAGGGCAGCATTGGGAGTCCCATATGGAGTCCCATAGGGCAGCATTGGGAGTCTCATATGGAGTCCCATAGGGCAGCATTGGGAGTCTCATATGGGCATAGGGCAGCATTGGGAGTCTCATATGGAGTCCCATAGGGCAGCATTGGGAGTCTCATATGGAGTCCTATAGGGCATAGGGCAGCATTGGGAGTCCCATATAGAGTCCCATAGGGCATAGGGCAGCATTGGGAGTCTCATATGGAGTCCAATAGGGCAGCATTGGGAGTCTCATATGGAGTCCCATAGGGCATAGGGCAGCATTGGGAGTCTCATATGGAGTCCCATAGGGCATAGGGCAGCATTGGGAGTCTCATATGGAGTCCCATAGGGCAGCATTGGGAGTCCCATATGGAGTCCCATAGGGCATAGCATTGGGAGTCTCATATGGAGTCCCATAGGGCAGCATTGGGAGTAGGGCAGCATTGGGAGTCTCATATGGAGTCCCATAGGGCATTGGGAGTCCCATAGGGCATAGAGCAGCATTGGGAGTCCCATATGGAGTCCCATAGGGCAGCATTTGGGAGTCCCATAGGGCAGCATTGGGAGTCCCATATGGAGTCCCATAGGGCATAGGGCAGCATTGGGATTCTCATTTGGAGTCCCATAGGGCAGCATTGGGAGTCTCATATGGAGTCCCATAGGGCATAGGGCAGCATTGGGAGTCTCATATGGAGTCCCATAGGGCAGCATTGGGAGTCTCATATGGAGTCCCATAGGGCATAGGGCAGCATTGGGATTCTCATATGGAGTCCCATAGGGCAGCATTGGGATTCTCATATGGAGTCCCATAGGGCAGCATTGGGAGTCTCATATGGAGTCCCATAGGGCATAGGGCAGCATTGGGAGTCTCATATGGAGTCCCATAGGGCAGCATTGGGAGTCCCATATGGAGTCCCATAGGGCAGCATTGGGAGTCCCATAGGGCATAGAGCAGCATTGG
Organism: Oncorhynchus keta; assembly: GCF_023373465.1. Taxonomy (NCBI): domain Eukaryota; kingdom Metazoa; phylum Chordata; class Actinopteri; order Salmoniformes; family Salmonidae; genus Oncorhynchus; species Oncorhynchus keta. The sequence goes on from NW_026287727.1 coordinate 101,716, forward strand.
GAGTCCCATATGGAGTCCCATAGGGCAGCATTGGGAGTCTCATATGGAGTCCCATAGGGCAGCATTGGGAGTCTCATATGGAGTCCCATAGGGCAGCATTGGGGGAGTCCCATAGGGCAGCATTGGGAGTCTCATATGGAGTCCCATAGGGCAGCATTGGGAGTCCCATATGGAGTCCCATAGGGCAGCATTGGGAGTCCCATAGGGTCCCATAGGGCAGCATTGGGAGTCTCATATGGAGTCCAATAGGGCAGCATTGGGAGTCTCATATGGAGTCCCATAGGGCAGCATTGGGATTCTCATATGGAGTCCCATAGGGCAGCATTGGGATTCTCATATGGAGTCCCATAGGGCAGCATTGGGAGTCTCATATGGAGTCCCATAGGGCATATGGCAGCATTAGGAGTCCCATATGGAGTCCCATAGGGCAGCATTGGGAGTCCCATATGGAGTCCTATAGGGCAGCATTGGGAGTCTCATATGGAGTCCTATAGGGCAGCATTGGGAGTCTCATAGGGCAGCATTGGGAGTCTCATATGGAGTCCCATAGGGCAGCATTGGGAGTCCCATATGGAGTCCTATAGGGCAGCATTGGGATTCTCATATGGAGTCCCATAGGGCAGCATTGGGAGTCTCATATGGAGTCCCATAGGGCAGCATTGGGAGTCTCATATGGAGTCCCATAGGGCAGCATTGGGAGTCTCATATGGAGTCCCATAGGGCAGCATTGGGAGTCCCATATGGAGTCCCATAGGGCATAGGGCAGCATTGGGAGTCTCATATGGAGTCCCATAGGGCAGCATTGGGAGTCTCATATGGAGTCCCATAGGGCATAGGGCAGCATTGGGAGTCTCATATGGAGTCCCATAGGGCATAGGGCAGCATTGGGAGTCTCATATGGAGTCCCATAGGGCAGCATTGGGAGTCTCATATGGAGTCCTATAGGGCATAGGGCAGCATTGGGAGTCTCATATGGAGTCCCATAGGGCAGCATTGGGAGTCCCATATGGAGTCCCATAGGGCATAGGGCAGCATTGGGAGTCTCATATGGAGTCCCATAGGGCATAGGGCAGCATTGGGAGTCTCATATGGAGTCCCATAGGGCAGCATTGGGAGTCCCATATGGAGTCCCATAGGGCATAGGGCAGCATTGGGATTCTCATATGGAGTCCCATAGGGCAGCATTGGGAGTCCCATATGGAGTCCCATAGGGCATAGGGCAGCATTGGGATTCTCATATGGAGTCCCATAGGGCAGCATTGGGATTCTCATATGGAGTCCCATAGGGCAGCATTGGGAGTCCCATATGGAGTCCCATAGGGCATAGGGCAGCATTGGGATTCTCATATGGAGTCCCATAGGGCAGCATTGGGAGTCTCATATGGAGTCCCATAGGGCATAGGGCAGCATTGGGAGTCTCATATGGAGTCCCATAGGGCAGCATTGGGAGTCCCATATGGAGTCCTATAGGGCAGCATTGGGATTCTCATATGGAGTCCCATAGGGCAGCATTGGGAGTCTCATATGGAGTCCCATAGGGCAGCATTGGGAGTCTCATATGGAGTCCCATAGGGCAGCATTGGGAGTCTCATATGGAGTCCTATAGGGCATAGGGCAGCATTGGGAGTCCCATATGGAGTCCCATAGGGCATAGGGCAGCATTGGGAGTCTCATATGGAGTCCAATAGGGCAGCATTGGGAGTCTCATATGGAGTCCCATAGGGCATAGGGCAGCATTGGGAGTCTCATATGGAGTCCCATAGGGCATAGGGCAGCATTGGGAGTCTCATATGGAGTCCCATAGGGCAGCATTGGGAGTCCCATATGGAGTCCCATAGGGCATAGGGCAGCATTGGGATTCTCATATGGAGTCCCATAGGGCAGCATTGGGAGTCCCATATGGAGTCCCATAGGGCAGCATTGGGAGTCCCATAGGGCATAGAGCAGCATTGGGAGTCCCATATGGAGTCCCATAGGGCAGCATTGGGAGTCTCATATGGAGTCCCATAGGGCAGCATTGGGAGTCCCATATGGAGTCCCATAGGGCATAGGGCAGCATTGGGATTCTCATATGGAGTCCCATAGGGCAGCATTGGGAGTCCCATATGGAGTCCCATAGGGCATAGGGCAGCATTGGGAGTCTCATATGGAGTCCCATAGGGCAGCATTGGGAGTCCCATATGGAGTCCCATAGGGCATAGGGCAGCATTGGGATTCTCATATGGAGTCCCATAGGGCAGCATTGGGATTCTCATATGGAGTCCCATAGGGCAGCATTGGGAGTCCCATATGGAGTCCCATAGGGCATAGGGCAGCATTGGGATTCTCATATGGAGTCCCATAGGGCAGCATTGGGAGTCCCATATGGAGTCCCATAGGGCAGCATTGGGAGTCCCATAGGGCATAGAGCAGCATTGGGAGTCCCATATGGAGTCCCATAGGGCAGCATTGGGAGTCTCATATGGAGTCCCATAGGGCAGCATTGGGAGTCCCATATGGAGTCCCATAGGGCAGCATTGGGATTCTCATATGGAGTCCCATAGGGCAGCATTGGGAGTCTCATATGGAGTCCCATAGGGCAGCATTGGGAGTCCCATATGGAGTCCCATAGGGCAGCATTGGGAGTCCCATAGGGCATAGGGCAGCATTGGGAGTCCCATATGGAGTCCCATAGGGCAGCATTGGGAGTCTCATATGGAGTCCCATAGGGCAGCATTGGGAGTCTCATATGGAGTCCCATAGGGCAGCATTGGGAGTCTCATATGGAGTCCCATAGGGCATAGGGCAGCATTGGGAGTCTCATATGGAGTCCCATAGGGCATAGGGCAGCATTGGGAGTCTCATATGGAGTCCCATAGGGCAGCATTGGGATTCTCATATGGAGTCCCATAGGGCAGCATTGGGAGTCTCATATGAAGTCCCATATGGATTGGGAGTCCCATAGGGCATATGGCAGCATTGGGAGTCCCATATGGAGTCCCATAGGGCAGCATTGGGAGTCCCATAGGGCATAGAGCAGCATTGGGAGTCCCATATGGAGTCCCATAGGGCAGCATTGGGAGTCTCATATGGAGTCCCATAGGGCAGCATTGGGAGTCCCATATGGAATCCCATAGGGCATAGGGCAGCATTGGGATTCTCATATGGAGTCCCATAGGGCAGCATTGGGAGTCTCATATGGAGTCCCATAGGGCATAGGGCAGCATTGGGAGTCTCATATGGAGTCCCATAGGGCAGCATTGGGAGTCCCATATGGAGTCCCATAGGGCATAGGGCAGCATTGGGATTCTCATATGGAGTCCCATAGGGCAGCATTGGGATTCTCATATGGAGTCCAATAGGGCAGCATTGGGAGTCTCATATGGAGTCCCATAGGGGCAGCATTGGGAGTCTCATATGGAGTCCCATAGGGCAGCATTGGGAGTCCCATATGGAGTCCCATAGGGCAGCATTGGGGTCCCAGGGCATAGAGCAGCATTGGGAGTCCCATATGGAGTCCCATAGGGCAGCATTGGGAGTCTCATATGGAGTCCCATAGGGCAGCATTGGGAGTCCCATATGGAGTCCCATAGGGCAGCATTGGGATTATCATATGGAGTCCCATAGGGCAGCATTGGGAGTCTCATATGGAGTCCCATAGGGCAGCATTGGGAGTCCCATATGGAGTCCCATAGGGCAGCATTGGGAGTCCCATAGGGCATAGGGCAGCATTGGGAGTCTCATATGGAGTCCAATAGGGCAGCATTGGGAGTCTCATATGGAGTCCCATAGGGGCATTGGGAGTCTCATATGGAGTCCCATAGGGCAGCTTTGGGAGTCTCATATGGAGTCCCATAGGGCAGCATTGGGAGTCTCATATGGAGTCCCATAGGGCATAGGGCAGCATTGGGAGTCTCATATGGAGTCCCATAGGGCAGCATTGGGAGTCTGGGAGTCCCAGTCCCATAGGGCAGGGAGTCTCATATGAAGTCCCATAGGGCATAGGGCAGCATTGGGGAGTCCCATAGGGCATATGGCAGCATTGGGAGTCCCATATGGAGTCCATAGGGCCATTGGGAGTCCCATAGGGGGCAGCATTGGGAGTCCCATATCCCATATGGAGTCCCATAGGGCATATGGCAGCATTGGGAGTCTCATATGGAGTCCCATAGGGCAGCATTGGGAGTCTCATATGGAGTCCCATAGGGCATAGGGCAGCATTGGGAGTCTCATATGGAGTCCCATAGGGCAGCATTGGGAGTCTCATATGGAGTCCCATAGGGCATAGGCAGCATTGGGAGTCCCATATGGAGTCCCATAGGGCATAGGGCAGCATTGGGAGTCCCATAGGGCATAGAGCAGCATTGGGAGTCCCATAGGAGTCCCATAGGGCATATAGGGCAGCATTGGGAGTCTCATATGGAGTCCCATAGGGCAGCATTGGGAGTCCCATATGGAGTCCCTATAGGGCAGCATTGGGATTCTCATATGGAGTCCCATAGGGCAGCATTGGGAGTCTCATATGGAGTCCCATAGGGCAGCATTGGGAGTCTCATATGGAGTCCCATAGGGCAGCATTGGGAGTCTCATATGGAGTCCTATAGGGCATAGGGCAGCATTGGGAGTCCCATATGGAGTCCCATAGGGCATAGGGCAGCATTGGGAGTCTCATATGGAGTCCAATAGGGCAGCATTGGGAGTCTCATATGGAGTCCCATAGGGCATAGGGCAGCATTGGGAGTCTCATATGGAGTCCCATAGGGCAGCATTGGGAGTCTCATATGGAGTCCCATAGGGCAGCATTGGGAGTCTCATATAGAGTCCTATAGGGCATAGGGCAGCATTGGGAGTCCCATAGGGCATATGGCAGCATTGGGAGTCTCATATGGAGTCCCATAGGGCAGCATTGGGAGTCCCATATGGAGTCCCATAGGGCAGCATTGGGAGTCTCATATGGGAGTCCCATAGGAGTCCCATAGGGCAGCATTGGGAGTCCCATAGGGCATATGGCAGCATTGGGAGTCCCATATGGAGTCCCATAGGGCAGCATTGGGAGTCTCATATGGAGTCCCATAGGGCATAGGGCAGCATTGGGAGTCTCATATGGAGTCCCATAGGGCAGCATTGGGAGTCTCATATGGAGTCCCATAGGGCATAGAGCAGCATTGGGAGTCCCATATGGAGTCCCATAGGGCATAGGGCAGCATTGGGAGTCCCATAGGGCATAGGGCTGCATTGCGAGTCCCATATAGAGTCCCATAGGGCATAGGGCAGCATTGGGAGTCTCATATGGAGTCCCATAGGGCAGCATTGGGAGTCCCATATGGAGTCCTATAGGGCAGCATTGGGATTCTCATATGGAGTCCCATAGGGCAGCATTGGGAGTCTCATATGGAGTCCCATAGGGCAGCATTGGGAGTCTCATATGGAGTCCCATAGGGCAGCATTGGGAGTCTCATATGGAGTCCTATAGGGCATAGGGCAGCATTGGGAGTCCCATATGGAGTCCCATAGGGCATAGGGCAGCATTGGGAGTCTCATATGGAGTCCAATAGGGCAGCATTGGGAGTCTCATATGGAGTCCCATAGGGCATAGGGCAGCATTGGGAGTCTCATATGGAGTCCCATAGGGCAGCATTGGGAGTCTCATATGGAGTCCCATAGGGCAGCATTGGGAGTCTCATATGGAGTCCCATAGGGCAGCATTGGGAGTCTCATATGGAGTCCCATAGGGCAGCATTGGGAGTCCCATATGGCATAGAGCAGCATTGGGAGTCCCATATGGAGTCCCATAGGGCAGCATTGAGAGTCTCATATGGAGTCCCATAGGGCAGCATTGGGAGTCCCATATGGAATCCCATAGGGCATAGGGCAGCATTGGGAGTCTCATATGGAGTCCCATAGGGCAGCATTGGGAGTCCCATATGGAGTCCCATAGGGCATAGGGCAGCATTGGGAGTCTCATATGGAGTCCCATAGGGCAGCATTGGGAGTCCCATATGGAGTCCCATAGGGCATAGGGCAGCATTGGGATTCTCATATGGAGTCCCATAGGGCAGCATTGGGAGTCCCATATGGAGTCCCATAGGGCAGCATTGGGAGTCCCATAGGGCATAGAGCAGCATTGGGAGTCCCATATGGAGTCCCATAGGGCAGCATTGGGAGTCTCATATGGAGTCCCATAGGGCAGCATTGGGAGTCCCATATGGAGTCCCATAGGGCAGCATTGGGATTCTCATATCGAGTCCCATAGGGCAGCATTGGGAGTCTCATGTGGAGTCCCATAGGGCAGCATTGGGAGTCCCATATGGAGTCCCATAGGGCAGCATTGGGAGTCCCATAGGGCATGGGCAGCATTGGGAGTCTCATATGGAGTCCAATAGGGCAGCATTGGGAGTCTCATATGGAGTCCCATAGGGCAGCATTGGGAGTCTCATATGGAGTCCCATAGGGCAGCATTGGGAGTCTCATATGGAGTCCCATAGGGCAGCATTGGGAGTCTCATATGGAGTCCCATAGGGCATAGGGCAGCATTGGGAGTCTCATATGGAGTCCCATAGGGCAGCATTGGGAGTCCCATATGGAGTCCCATAGGGCAGCATTGGGAGTCCCATATGGAGTCCCATAGGGCAGCATTGGGAGTCCCATATGGAGTCCCATAGGGCAGCATTGGGAGTCTCATATGGAGTCCCATAGGGCAGCATTGGGAGTCCCATATGGAGTCCTATAGGGCAGCATTGGGATTCTCATATGGAGTCCCATAGGGCAGCATTGGGAGTCTCATATGGAGTCCCATAGGGCAGCATTGGGAGTCCCATAGGGCATAGGGCAGCATTGGGAGTCTCATATGGAGTCCAATAGGGCAGCATTGGGAGTCTCATATGGAGTCCCATAGGGCAGCATTGGGAGTCTCATATGGAGTCCCATAGGGCAGCATTGGGAGTCCCATATGGAGTCCCATAGGGCAGCATTGAGAGTCTCATATGGAGTCCCATAGGGCATAGGGCAGCATTGGGAGTCCCATAGGGCATATGGCAGCATTGGGAGTCCCATATGGAGTCCCATAGGGCAGCATTGGGAGTCCCATAGGGCATAGAGCAGCATTGGGAGTCCCATATGGAGTCCCATAGGGCAGCATTGGGAGTCTCATATGGAGTCCCATAGGGCATAGGGCAGCATTGGGAGTCCCATAGGGCATATGGCAGCATTGGGAGTCCCATATGGAGTCCCATAGGGCAGCATTGGGAGTCCCATAGGGCATAGAGCAGCATTGGGAGTCCCATAGGGCAGCATTGGGAGTCCCATAGGGCATAGAGCAGCATTGGGAGTCCCATATGGAGTCCCATAGGGCATAGGGCAGCATTGGGAGTCCCATAGGGCATAGAGCAGCATTGGGAGTCCCATATAGAGTCCCATAGGGCATATAGGGCAGCATTGGGAGTCTCATATGGAGTCCCATAGGGCAGCATTGGGAGTCCCATATGGAGTCCTATAGGGCAGCATTGGGATTCTCATATGGACTCCCATAGGGCAGCATTGGGAGTCTCATATGGAGTCCCATAGGGCAGCATTGGGAGTCTCATATGGAGTCCCATAGGGCATAGGGCAGCATTGGGAGTCTCATATGGAGTCCCATAGGGCAGCATTGGGAGTCTCATATGGGTCCCATAGTGCAGCATTGGGAGTCCCATAGGGCATAGAGCAGCATTGGGAGTCCCATAGGGCAGCATTGGGAGTCTCATATGGAGTCCCATAGGGCATAGGGCAGCATTGGGAGTCCCATAGGGCATATGGCAGCATTGGGAGTCCCATATGGAGTCCCATAGGGCAGCATTGGGAGTCCCATAGGGCATAGAGCAGCATTGGGAGTCCCATATGGAGTCCCATAGGGCAGCATTGGGAGTCTCATATGGAGTCCCATAGGGCAGCATTGGGAGTCTCATATGGAGTCCCATAGGGCAGCATTGGGAGTCCCATATGGAGTCCCATAGGGCATAGGGCAGCATTGGGAGTCTCATATGGAGTCCAATAGGGCAGCATTGGGAGTCTCATATGGAGTCCCATAAGGCATAGGGCAGCATTGGGAGTCCGATAGGGCAGCATTGGGAGTCCCATAGGGCATAGGGCAGCATTGGGAGTCCCATATGGAGTCTCATATGGTAGCATTGGGAGTCCCATATGGAGTCCCATAGGGCAGCATTGGGAGTCCCATAGGGCATAGGGCAGCATTGGGAGTCCCATAGGGCATAGAGCAGCATTGGGAGTCTCATATGGAGTCCCATAGGGCAGCATCGTCCGGGGTAGGCTGTTATTGTGAATAAGAATTTGTTCATAACTGACTTGCCTAGTTATATATAGGGGGTGAATGCAGGTAGCCAACCCCATGCTAATGCAGGTAGCCAACCCCATGATAATGCAGGTAGCCAACCCCATGCTAATGCAGGTAGCCAACCCCATGATAATGCAGGTAGCCAACCCCATGCTAATGCAGGTAGCCAACCCCATGATAATGCGGGTAGCCAACCCCATGCTAATGCAGGTAGCCAACCCCATGCTAATGCAGGTAGCCAACCCCATGATAATGCAGGTAGCCAACCCCATGCTAATGCAGGTAGCCAACCCCATGCTAATGCAGGTAGCCAACCCCATGCTAATGCAGGTAGCCAACCCCATGCTAATGCAGGTAGCCAACCCCATGCTAATGCAGGTAGCCAACCCCATGCTAATGCAGGTAGCCAACCCCATGCTAATGCAGGTAGCCAACCCCATGCTAATGCAGGTAGCCAACCCCATGCTAATGCAGGTAGCCAACCCCATGCTAATGCAGGTAGCCAACCCCATGCTAATGCAGGTAGCCAACCCCATGCTAATGCAGGTAGCCAACCCCATGCTAATGCAGGTAGCCAACCCCATGCTAATGCAGGTAGCCAACCCCATGCTAATGCAGGTAGCCAACCCCATGCTAATGCAGGTAGCCAACCCCATGCTAATGCAGGTAGCCAACCCCATAATAATGCAGGTAGCCAACCCCATGCTAATGCCGGGTAGCCAACCCCATGCTAATGCAAGTAGCCAACCCCATGCTAATGCAGGTAGCCAACCCCATGCTAATGCAGGTAGCCAACCCCATGCTTATGCAGGTAGCCAATCCCATGCTAATGCAGGTAGCCAACCCCATGCTAATGCAGGTAGCCAACCCCATGCTAATGCAGGTAGCCAACCCCATGCTAATGCAGGTTAGCCAATCCCTTGCTAATGCAGGTAGCCAACCCCATGCTAATGGAGGTAGCCAATCCAATGCTAATGCAGGTAGCCAACCCCATGCTAATGCAGGTAGCCAACCCCATGCTAATGCAGGTAGCCAACCCCATGCTTCAGTCTGTTTATTTGCACTTTGCTGCATCAGTTGGGCTAAAGTTGATTGTTTATTTCTAATAGCATACCTGATCATATGGACCATGCATAGGCTAGATACTGTACATGGCACAATATGTTAAAATCCTATAAAACTGGCTGCTCTATTTACTGCATTGTTATGGGACTGTTGTAAAAATGCAGTAAACTTGAAAGGTTCACAGGAATTAAATGATATCTCAAGCCTCATAGTGGACCCACACACTCATACGGAATTTGTTTATGAAGAGTATCCTTCCCTCCTATCATAGATGAAGCAATATGAAGTGAGTGATGAGAGATGTTCTGTTTGTAGGAAAACAGTGCCCTCTAGTGGAGAGATAGGAGAAGGGTAGTTCGGTACAGCAGCTTTTCAGCTGACTCATCCAAAGCTATTGGAATGTCTTGTACATCTACCTCCACCCACACACAGGAACACACACTGGCCTAACCCGGTCTTGACCAACAAGCTGCCATGATTACCATAGATATGATACCAGACACATCACTTGTAATGTTCCTGCTGTTTAAGGAAAGTGTCCTATTAAATAATTATATAGCTATGTTTACATTTACATTTACTATGTTGTGAAGAATCAAATCCAAATCAAATTGTATTTCTCACATGTGCCAAATAAAACAGGTGTAGACTTTACAGTGAAATGCTTACTTACAAGCCCCTAACCAACAATGCAGTTAATACAATCCCCCCAAAAAGTAAGAAATAAAAGGAACAAGTAATTAAAGAGCAGCAGTAAAATAACAATAGCGAGGCTATATACAAGGGGGTACCGGCACAGAGTCAATGTGCAGGCGCACCAGTTAGTTGAGATAATTGAGGTAATATGCACATGTAGGTCGAGTTATTAAAGTGACTATGTGTAACCGATGTGAAATGGCTGGCTAGTTAGCGGTGGTGCGCGCTAATAGCGTTTCAATCGGTGACGTCACTCGCTCTGAGACCTTGAAGTAGTTGTTCCCTGAGGTTTTTGTGGGACGATGGGTAATGATGCTTCGTGGGTAACTGTTGATGGTGGGGTTCCTGGTTCGAGCCCAGGTCGGGGCGAGGAGAGGGACGGAAGCTATACTGTTACATATGCACAGATAATAACAGAGAGTAGCAACAGCGTGGAAGAGAGAGAGGGGGGGGGGGCAATGCAAATCGTCTGTGTAGCCATTTGATTAAGTGTTTTGTAAACATAGCTGAGCTGCTAAATGTTTTAATTAATTCACTTAACACCCAGTCCATGTCGTTACACAAACTGTGGTTCCCTTTACTAGAGGACAGGTCCCCTAGATTCACACCTGTCTGCCTCCAGCCTCGGAGGTGTTTGATCAGCAATGAGCTCAGCCCTCTGGGTCCTGTTCATCACACACCAAAACAAAAGACAACGCATTGAAACAGGGAATGCTGAGAAAACGGATTGAAACAGGGAATGCTGAGAAAACGGATTGAAACAGGGAATGCTGAGAAAACGGATTGAAACAGGGAATGCTGAGAAAACGGATTGAAACAGGGAATGCTGAGAAAACGGATTGAAACAGGGAATGCTGAGAAAACGGATTGAAACAGGGAATGCTGTTCATTCACAGGGAATGCCAAAACGGATTGAAACAGGGAATGCTGAGAAAACGGATTGAAACAGGGAATGCTGAGAAAACGGATTGAAACAGGGAATGCTGAGAAAACGGATTGAAACAGGGAATGCTGAGAAAACGGATTGAAACAGGGAATGCTGAGAAAACGGATTGAAACAGGGAATGCTGAGAAAACGGATTGAAACAGGGAATGCTGAGAAAAATTGAAACAGGGAATGCTGAGAAAACGGATTGAAACAGGGAATGCTGAGAAAACGGATTGAAACAGGGAATGCTGAGAAAACGGATTGAAACAGGGAATGCTGAGAAAATGCTGGGGGGGTTCCTGGGGCCCAGAGTTTTTACCAGTTCTGGTGATGGGACAGAGTTGTAGGGTAACCTAACCAGGTAAAACATGGGACCCTAGTTGTAGGGTATGACATGGTAATACATCAGGTGTAAAATAGTTTTATATGGGCTATGATGGGACCAGAGTTGTAGGGTATGACATGGTAATACATCAGGTGTAAAATAGTTTTATATGGGCTATGATGGGACCAGAGTTGTAGGGTATGACATGGTAATACATCAGGTGTAAAATAGTTTTATATGGGCTATGATGGGACCAGAGTTGTAGGGTATGACATGGTAATACATCAGGTGTAAAATAGTTTTATATGGGCTATGATGGGACCAGAGTTGTAGGGTATGACATGGTAATACATCAGGTGTAAAATAGTTTTATATGGGCTATGATGGGACCCTAGTTGTAGGGTATGACATGGTAATACATGGTATGACATGGTAATACATCAGGTGTAAAATAGTTTTATATGGGCTATGATGGGACCAGAGTTGTAGGGTATGACATGGTAATACATCAGGTGTAAAATAGTTTTATATGGGCTATGATGGGACCAGAGTTGTAGGGTATGACATGGTAATACATCAGGTGTAAAATAGTTTTATATGGGCTATGATGGGACCAGAGTTGTAGGGTATGACATGGTAATACATCAGGTGTAAAATAGTTTTATATGGGCTATGATGGGACCAGAGTTGTAGGGTATGACATGGTAATACATCAGGTGTAAAATAGTTTTATATGGGCTATGATGGGACCAGAGTTGTAGGGTATGACATGGTAATACATCAGGTGTAAAATAGTTTTATATGGGCTATGATGGGACCAGAGTTGTAGGGTATGACATGGTAATACATCAGGTGTAAAATAGTTTTATATGGGCTATGATGGGACCCTAGTTGTTCGCATCATGGTTTAAAAAAAAACTAGACAACAACTGTGATTGGACAATAGAACTAACAGGGCGGAGCTGGCTTTATGCAGGGTTGCATCATGTAGGTCTTTGCATCTGTCATTTTAAAATACTCACATTGTATATCATCACTGTGTTGATTGATTCATTGATAAGGAACCACCCAAAGTTTGAATGTAAACTTTTTTTTCTCTTAACACAAATAAATAGGCCTATTTTAGGCTATAAATACATGAAGTTACCACTTCCTTTCCCCTGGCCAGAGGGGACCAGAGCTCCAGGGCTTCTCTAGGCTACCTGCAGCTGTGGTTGTTATCAGTTGGCTACTGTTGATCAGACAAGAAGCCCTGATTTATTGAGCACGAGTTGACAAATCATGAGGCAAATCAGTCTAAACAACAGTACTTTGTCCCTCTTTTCAATACTTTTTTGTTAATATTTTTATCCCAAATTTTGGGGCAAATGCCAGCTCACTTACACATTTGCCAGCGGCTCTGCTGTGCTGGTCTTTGCAATGTGTGTAGATGGAAACCACCACATAATGCTACAAACTAAGAAACATATCCTATATGTATGTTCTACTTCCCCTAAATGTCGAGTTAGTATCTCAACATTTTGAGTTAGTATCTCGAAATGTTGACTTATGTATCTTGAAATTACTTATTTCAAAATGTTTAGTTAGCATCTCCAAATGTTGACTTACTATTTTGAAATGTTGACTTATGTGTCTTTACATTTTGAGATAGCAGTAAAAAAAAAAAAAAAAAAAGATGTAGATAGTACCTAAAAAAAAAATGTAGCTAGTAGCTCTAAATGTTTCGATAGTATTAACATTTCAAAATGTTTTTGGTGGCAGGAATGGGCTTCCATAAATTTTGAATGGCTATAAATTCTAGTGGAAACCTAAAACCACAGCTTTTTACCTCTCACACAAGCTTTATAAGTAGATAAGAATTTTCGTGGCGTTCCTTTACGTCATTTCTATGACAGATGTTTCTGTGGTCCACTGAAATCATCAGCACAAAGCTGAAGCCACGACCCAGAGCCATACTGACCAATCACTGATAGGAATAGGGGCGGGGTAGAAACGACAACACGGTAGTATGACTTTTATATAGGCGGACGGTCGGCAACGTCAAAAAACTAGTTGAAGAGTCTTTTCAGACCGGAGTAGTCGGTTTGAGAAACAGCTATTAAGTCATAACAAAATTAATGCATTTCCGAACGGACATTTATTCGCATCGTCAAGTAATTCATCAATCGACATACTAAAGTTGTAAATCTACCCGAGGGTTTTAACGGTGTAAATGGAGGAGAAGAAGAAAGACGGAGACCCGGAGATTCAGGAACACGGACCCGAACATTGGTTCTCGAAATGGGAGCGGCAGTGTTTGGCCGAAGCGGAGCAAAGAGAGTCAAACGAGGAGGAGGCCGACAACGACCAGGATAAATTATGGCATCTCTTCCAGAATTCCGCCACTGCCGTGGCTCAGCTCTACAAAGGTCCGAGACAAGACCAGAACTAAACTAACGTTTATTCGGATGTCACCCCTGCGCCTTGTTACTGAGCTTTGCTACTCAGTCGCTGTTAGTGGCGGTGGGAAGTAGCTCATGTTAGCTACCTAGCTAGTAGCCAACCACCTTGTCAACTAGCTACCTAGCCAACCAGCTAGTAGCCAACTAGCTACCTAGCCAACCAGCTAGTAGTCAACTAGCTACCTAGCCAACTAGCTACCTAGCCAACTAGCTACGTAGCCAACTAGCTACCTAGCCAACCAGCTACCTAGCCAACTAGCTACCTAGCAAACTAGCTAGTAGCTAACTAGCCAACTAGCTACATAGTCAACTAGCTACCTAGCCAACTAGCTAGTAGCTACCTAGCCAACTAGTTACATAGCTAACTAGCTACATAGTCAACTAGCTACATAGCCAACTAGCTAGTAGCCAGTTTACCAGCTGATCAGCTAGCTACTGTACTGTAGCAACTGTTTGCCATCTTAAGTCAAGACATCCCGTAATTATAGTTTGCTCGTTTTCTTTTGTGTGTGTTTTAGTAAATCAGAACACCTAAGTGTATCTTTTTGTGAAACAAAAACTATCTTGAACGGTTACACAGTAGTTTTCTCTGGCTGTTGTTCGCCCAAAAAAAAAACGTCTATCTAGCTAACGTTATCGTCTATAAGCTGGTTAACGATAACTGCTAAGCAACATAACCATAATTAGATAAGTTAGTTGAATAGCTATCTCATCCAGTCTTTTTTGTTGTTGTTAAACTAACATGGTTTATACAGTTACCAGAGTTATCTCACCATCTGGTTGTGGAGAAACTGCGACCAAATGTCAGAGAAACAAAATGGCGACGGAAACAACAATCATCGCTGCGCGACTTTCTCCTTGTGACAGATTGTGTCTTTTCACTGTTGCCTTTTTTTGTGTTCGGTGTGTCTGGGAGCTAATATTACTCACCATAGATATACATGAACGTTTTATAATATCCGTTTTGGGTTTTTTTTTTTGTCTACAAATCAACGAATAACCCGAGTTGTTATAGCGGTGTATAACTGAAAATTTAAACAAAATGGCGAAGATTTACTATTGGCTTTTTGGGGTTATTGATAGTTCTTACCCGCTACTGTAATTACTTCTCATAGTTCATTATATCTATCGTTAACCGTAGGTTCTTTTAGTTACTAAGGTATCAAAGTATTTGTAATATACGACTGCAACTTTCCTGCTGAAAGGGCAATTTTAGTTGTTGCGTTATGCACTCGTGCTCATAAACTGTCGAGTTGGCCATCTAGTGCCGGCTGACAGTTATTTTTATTCCAACGCCCGCCTGCAACTCTAGATGCAAGACAAAATGGCGAATAAAAGCAGTCTCCTGTAATCAAGACGCTTTCAGTCTCATGTGTTGCCTTGTATCATGTACTACTAAAGTGGGAATACTGTACAATTAATTGGCACCTAACTTGCTATTTATGTAAACTGTTGTCAACCAGGCTATTTATGTAAACTGTTGTCAACCAGGCTGTCTGTCTTAGTAGGAAATTCCAACAAACCTGTAATGTCTTTGGTGGTGTGTTGTCTCGACAGACCGAGTATGTCACCAACAGGGGGGGCTTTCTTTGTGGGTGCCGTTTCAGAACGCAGCCACAGCCGTGACCAACCTGTACAAAGGTAGGTGTAAGGGACACTCAAGGTGTTTTCAGTTTCTTGTCTTCTAACTTGCTTTCACAACAGTATAGGATCATTGTAACAGTCTATAGGCTTTTCATTATTGTTCTGCTGTGATCCAAGCATGTATTGATTTGCACTATAGCTGTGAAGGTACTTGGCCTACCACAGGGGTATGGTACTTCACAAGACTCGTTAAAGGGTAGTCGGGACAGAGCTACATAGGTTGAGGACCAACGGCTCATCATCAAAGTCCATAGGCTTTCCTTTGTCATTCTGCTGTAAACTGGACATGTATTGATTAGTAGATAGAAACTTGTAAACAATCAAGGGCCTCTTCTAGTCACCTGAGTATTGACCATCTCGCCATTTACAGCCGTCCTGTCAAGTTCTGGTCCTGGAGAGCACAGCAGGGTGTGCAGCCTAACTCTCAAACTCTAGTCGGTATTCTGCCTTCTCCCTACAGTTTTCAGCCACCACCTTCGCCAACGACTGGCTCATGTGAACTACAATCCCGGCTATCTATTTTTTAAGGTTTGGAAAAGTCAATAACCATCGCTTGGATACGGCTGTCGAAACATATGGCCCTTATCTTTCATCAGTGAGAGAGAAAAAACTGTAGCAGTTACAGATCCACACAGCTTTGGCTGCCTCATCAAATGAAACTACACTTGTGCTGCACTTCCCGAGTTATGCTTCTCAGGTGTTTCGGAGCACATAGCTAATTAGCACAGGCGATGGCCTCTGTAACATGGAGATACGGCCCTGTGGGAACCCTATAAAGGTGTGTATCCATTTTACCTTTTTGATTTTTTGAAAATTGATTTCTTGCTGATAGGAAAGTTTAGTATAGTTTTGGAAGCATACAGACCTTACCTCAAGTGATGCATGTTATTGTTCAGATTGAGTGCCGAGGCTCTTATCAAATCTCCCCCGTACAGAAGACGCCTCGGTCTAATAACTAATGTGTATTGGAACAGAGTCATGTTCAACGGCTAGTTCCAGTTCAGCACTAACACTATCTGATTCAGCTGATCATCAAGAGTCCCTGTGGATAGTTGAATCGTGTGTGTGTGTTAGTGCTGGACTAGGACAAAAGCCTCCATACCCTGTGGCTCTCCAGGATCATGATTCCAGCATCTGTGCTGTCTGACTGGCAACCTCTGGAAGAGAGAGGGGGGGCTGCCTGGCAACCTCTGGAAGAGAGGGGGGGGGGCTGCCTGGCAACCTCTGGAAGAGAGGGGGGGGGGGGCTGCCTGGCAACCTCTGGAAGAGAGAGGGGGGCTGCCTGCCTATAGTTCTATAGTGAACCGTCAACTGTTAGTCACAGGTTTCACTCAGGCTACACAAAGGAACCTTCAACCAAGTCTCATCACAGGTTCTCTCTTTCACACACACACATACTTTCTCTCACACACACACATACTTTCTCTCACACACACACTTTCTCTCACACACACACACACACACACACACACTTTCTCTCACACACACACACACACTTTCTCTCACACACACACACACACACTTTCTCTCACACACACACACACACACACACTTTCTCTCACACACACACACACTCACACACACACACACTTTCTCTCACACACACACACACTTTCTCTCACACACACACACACTTTCTCTCACACACACACACACTTTCTCTCACACACACACACACACTTTCTCTCACACACACACACACACACACTTTCTCTCACACACACACACACACACTTTCTCTCACACACACACACACACACTTTCTCTCACACTTTCTCACTCACTGTCACACACATTCCTTTCTCTTTCTGCCCCCCACCACACAGAGTCTGTGGAGGCCCACCAGCGTAGCTACGACCTAGGTATACAGATCGGCCACCAGCGTCGCAACAAGGATGTGCTGGCCTGGGTGAAGAAGAGGAGGAGAACCATCCGGCGAGAGGACCTCATCAGCTTCCTGTGTGGCCGGGCCCCGCCCCCCGGACCTCCAGAGCCACCCTCACCCCAGGACACAGGCTGACCGTGGTCTCCCCTAACCGGCCTCCCCCGGCCCCTGAGACGGACTCCTCTGTGGAGGCTGACCTCCAGCCCTTCAGAGAGGCCATCGCACTGCATGGTAAAATACACAAATATACAGTGGGGTCTAAAATTGACAGCCTTGATAAAGGAGAGTAAAAATAACTGTATAAAAATCAAAATTTATACAGCTTTATTATATGGGGAAGTTCTAAAATTGACAGCCTATTTTGATAAATTGTAGTATAATAGAGCATCAAAATGAAATTACGAATTGTTAAACAAATCAAAATATATTTTATATTTGAAGTTCTTGAAATTAGCCACCCTTTGCCTTGGTAAACAGCTTTACACACTCTTGGCATTCTCTCAACCAGCTTCACGAGGTAGTCACCTGGAATGCATTTCAATTAACAGGTGTGCCTTACGAGTACATTTGTGGAAATTCTTCCCTTAATGCATTTGAGCCAATCATTTTTTTTTTTTTTAATGACAAGGTATACAGAAGATATTTGGTAAAAGACCCAGTCCATATTATGTCAAGATCAGCTCAAATAAACAAAGAGAAACAACAGTCCATCATTACTTTAAGACATGAAGGTCAGTCAATATGGGAAATGTCAAGAACGTTTAGAGTTTCTTCAAGTGCAGTCACCACAACCATCAAGCTCTATGATGAAACTGGCTCTCATGAGGACCGCCACAGGAATGGAAGACCCTGAGTTACCTCTGCTGCAGAGGATAAGTTCATTACAGTTACCAGCCTCAGACATTGCAGCCCAAATAAATGCTTCACAGAGTTCAAGTAACAGACGCATCTCAACATCAACCGTTCAGAGGCGACTGTGAATCAGCCGCCATGGTTGAATTGCTGCAAAGAAACCACTACTAAATGACACCAATAAGAAGAGACTTGCTTGGGCAAAGAAACACGAGCAATGGACATTAGACTGGTGGAAATTTGTCCTTTGGTCTGGAGTCCAAATTGGAGATTTTTGGTTTCAGCCACTGTGTGTCTTTGTATTTGCTGTGTGGGTGATCGGATGGTCTCCGTATGTGCATTTCACACCGTACAGCATGGAGGAGGAGGTGTTATGGTGTGGGGGTGCTTTGCTGGTGACACTGTGTTTTATTTCAAATTCAAGGCACACTTAAACAGCATGGCTAGCACAGCATTCTGCAGCGATACGCCATCCCATCCGGTTTGGGCTCAGTGGGACTATCATTTGTTTTTCAACAGGACAGTGACCCAAGGGCTATTTGACCCAAGAAGAAGAGCGATTGAGTGTTGCATCAGATGACCTGGCCTCCACAATCCCCTGACCTCAACCAAATTGAGATGGTTTGGGATGAGTCGGACCGCAGAGTGAAGGAAAAAGCAGCCAACAAATGTTCAGCATATGTGGGAACTCCTTCAAGACGGTTGGAAAAGCATTCCTGGGTGAAGCTTGTTGAGATATTGCCAAGCGTGTGCAAAATCTGTCATCAAGGCCAAGGGTGACTATTTGAAAAATCTCAAATGTAAAATATATTTAGATTTGTATGAAACTTTTGGTTGCTACGTGATTCCATGTGTTATTTCATAGTTTTGATGTCTTCACTATTCTACAATGTAGAACATAGTAAAAAAACAACAACCTTGAAATGACACCGCCTGGTATAGAGGTCCTGGATGGCAGGGAGCTCGGCCCCAGTGACGTACCTTAGGGTTAGGGTCAGAGGGCACATAGCACTGCACAGTAAATACACCTCTATTTCTAATGGTTAGGGTCAGAGGGCACATAGCACTGCACAGTAAATACACTATTTCTAATGGTTAGGGTCAGAGGGCACATAGCACTGCACAGTAAATACACCTCTATTTCTAATGGTTAGGGTCAGAGGGCACATAGCACTGCACAGTAAATACAGATTTAGTGCATTTTAAAGTATTCAGACCCCCTGATTCCCCCCCCCACACACACTTTTTGTTACGTTACAGCCTTCTAAAATGTATTCAATAATATGTCCTCATTAATCTACACAATACCCCATAATGATGTCACAATACCCCATAATGATGTCATAATACACCTTAATGACAAGCAAAAACATTTTTTTCTTTTAATTTTTACTTTAAAAAAACACTTATTTAAATAAGTATTCAGACCCTTTGCTATGAGACTCGAAATTGAGCTCAGGTGCATCCTGTTTCCATTAATCATCCTTGAGATGTTTCTACTACTTGATTGGACTCCACCTGTGGTAAATTCAATTGATTGGACATGATTTGGAAAAGCACACACCTGTCTATATAAGGTCCTACAGTTGACAAGTGCATGTCAGAGCAAAAAACAAACCATGAGGTCGAAGGAATTGAACTTAGAGCTCAAAAGACAGGATTGTGTCGAGGCACAGATCTGTTTTAAGGCTACCAAAAAAATGTGTGCAGCATTGAAGGTCCCCAAGAACACAGTGGCCGCCTTAACTTATTCCATTTTGCAACCACCAAGACTCTTCGTAGAGCTGGCCGCCCGGCCAAACTGAGCATTCGGGGAAGAAGGGCCTTGGTCAGGGAGGTAACCAAGAAACTGCTGGTCACTGACAGAATTCCTCTGTGGAGATTGGAGAACCTTCCAGAAGGACAACCATCTCTGCAGCACTCCTCCAATTAGGCATTTATAATAGAGTGGCCAGATGTAAAAACTGCTTGGAATGTGCCAAACGGTAATGACTCTGACCATGAGAAACAAGATTCTCTGGTCTGCTAAAACCTTTGGATAAAAATCTTTGGCCTGAATGACAAGCGTCCCGTCTGGGGGAAAACCTGGCATCATCCCCACGGTGAAGCGTGGTGGCAGCATCATGCTGTGGGGATGTTTTTCAGCGGCAGGGAGAATAGTCTCAGATCGAGGGAAAGATGGACAAAGCAAAAGTTCAGAGACCTTTAATGAAAACCTGCTCAGGACCAGGGCGAAGGTTCACCTTCCAACAGGACAACAACCGTACGCACACAGCCAACGTAGGAGTGGCTTTGGGAAAAGTGTCAGTGTCCTTGAGTGGCCCAGCCGGAGCCCGGACTTGAACCCAATCGAACATCTCTGGAGTATCCGTGTTGGTCATTCAGAGGGAGAGTCCTAAACTGCACCCTATTCCCTACAATCAGGGAGGGGCAACTTCGATGGGGGCGGGGGCCTAAACAAATCTGAACTAGTCAAAGAGGGGCTGCAGTGTCTCGCCAGTCTGCGTATCAATACCCCTTAACACACACACACATTGTGAGGGAAAACGTTTGTGGGCCCCGCTCTTGACAGTAGACAATGTTTTACATTTTAAAGTTCATTTTTTTTGCAATTGTAGACTTTGCCATGGGGTGTAGAGAAAATGTTGCTGTTTTTTAAATCAAGTTTACTGTAATTCTACACATTTTGCCATGTGGTTTTCATAATATATGAGTAATTTGACCATGATAACAAGTTTAGGTAACAGGCCTCAAAAACTAGCTTTGCAATCCCCCCCAAAAAAAAAAATGTTTTGCTGCCATGGGCTGTTTCTATCAGTCCATAAGGAGAGAAACGGCTGAGGCACATCACATTTTGTAATTGCACGATGTGTATTCTACTATAAGTTGAGACTAGAGGTCCGATTAGGATTTTTCAACGCCGAATACGATTATTGGAGGACCAAAAAAGCAGATACCGATTAATCGGACGATTTTATAAATAAAAAATATATTAATCTATTAATCTATTTATCTATCTATCATTGTGCCCCAGGGCCTGAATGCATCCTTGACTTCCTTTTTGTTTTTCATGTCTTCTCTGAGTCAGGGTTCGAAGGTTGAGTTTGACCTTGTGGTGTTTTTCTTTCCCTCTCCCCCCCTCTCCAATCTGTCCTCTCCAGGTCTAAGTGGGGCTATGGCCAGCATCAGTGTTCGTTCCGGTACCCCGGGCTCTCCCACCCACGTGGGGGGTGCTGGTGGGGGTGGGTCGACCCCGGTGGGGCGTCGGCGTAACGGTCTCCATGATGTGGACCTGAACACTTTCATCTCCGAGGAGATGGCCCTGCACCTGGACGCTAACCCCAGGAAACGCAGCTCCGCCCAGTGCAATGACGTCATAACAGACTCCCCCACCCATAAACGCAACCGGATGATCTGATTGGGCAGCCCAGCCCCCGGGAGGGTTAAGAGACCTTTGTGGGAGGGGTGGGGGGTTGAGATCTTGAAAACAGACAGACAGACTGAAGGATGTATGGCTGTGGAGTGAACCGGCGTTGGGGACTAAGGAGGCATTCCATTTAGTTGAGTGGGTGGTGTCCTCCTGTCCTTGTCTCCTTTCCTAGTTGAGAGCACTGGTCTAAACTGAAAGCATGCTTGTTGGAAACCTGTCATCCATCCTTCCTAACCCCTTTAGGCTGGATCTACACAGGTAGCCCAATTCAGATCTTTTTCCACTAATTGGGCCTTTTGACCAATCAGATCAGTTCTTTTCCCAGTAAATGGGCAACAGAACAGAATTGTGCTGTCTTTGAAAACGCAGCCTTAGTGATCAGTGACTGTGAGGAAAGGAAGCGAGGACAGAAGGGCATCGAGGAGGTTGGGATGCAGCCCCCCGTTCAGAGGAGAAATGCACTGTGCTGATTTGAAATAAAAAAAAGCCACTTGATCCTCTATACTTGTTGCTCCCCCCTCTCTCTCTCTCCTCCCCGCCATCCTCACCCCTCCTCCCTTCCTAAGGAAACGAGGGCTGTGGGAAACGTGTTACTCAGTGAACTAGATAAGGATTGATGCCAGAAGTGGTTCTGTTGGAGAGATGCCATCTCTGCTAGAACGTATTGCTTTGTGTTCGTCATCCTGCTCAGTGGACATTGATGCTGTCTGTGATGATGAAAGGAGGACTTCCCTCACTTGACATTTCCTGACTGTCCCAAATGGCACCCTAGTCTCTACACAGCACCCTAGTCCCTACACAGCACCCTAGTCCCTACACAGCACCATAGTCCCTACACAGCACCCTAGTCCCTACACAGCACCCTAGTCCCTACACAGCACCCTAGTCTCTACACAGCACCCTAGTCCCTACACAGCACCCTAGTCCCTACACAGCACCCTAGTCCCTACACAGCACCCTAGCCCCTACACAGCACCCTAGCCCCTACACAGCACCCTAGCCTCTACACAGCACCCTAGTCCCTACACATCACCATAGCCCCTACATCCTAGTCCCTACACAGCACCCTAGTCCCTACACACCACCCTAGTCCCTACACAGCACCCTAGTCCCTACACAGCAGTCCTACATAGCACCCCCTACACAGCACCCTAGTCCCTACACAGCACCCTAGTCCCTACACAGCACCCTAGTCCCTACACAGCACCCTAGTCCCTACACAGCACCCTAGTCCCTACACAGCACCCTAGTCCCTACACAGCACCCTAGTCCCTACACAGCACCCTAGTCCCTACACAGCACCCTAGTCTCTACACAGCACCCTAGTCCCTACACAGCACCCTAGTCCCTACACAGCACCCTAGTCCCTACACAGCACCCTAGTCCCTACACAGCACCCTAGTCCCTACACAGCACCCTAGTCCCTACACAGCACCCTAGTCCCTACACAGCACCCTAGTCCCTACACAGCACCCTAGTCCCTACACAGCACCCTAGTCCCTACACAGCACCCTAGTCCCTACACAGCACCCTAGTCCCTACACAGCACCCTAGTCCCTACATAGTAGTCCCTACACACACCCTAGTCCCTACACAGCACCCTACACAGCACCCTAGTCCCTACACAGCACCCTAGTCCCTACATCATTGCCCTTACATCCTAGTCCCTACACAGCACCCTAGTCCCTACATCCTAGTCCCTACATCCTAGTCCCTACATGGCACCCTACTATATTACAGCATAGGGCCCTTTTGAAAAGTGTTGCACTATACAGGGTGTTGTTTGGGAGCAGCCCTGGTGTCTCCTGTGTCTGGTTGTGATGTCTGAGGGGCTGTGGGGGCTGTGGGGGCTGAGGGTCTGAGGGGTCTGAGGGGCTGTGGGGTCTCAGGGCTGATTCTCCCAATAGCAGGCTGTTGATATTTGATTGTCGGCTTCCTTTCTGTCCTGACAACTGTGCTTCAGCAGTCATGTTTTAGTGCAACCAACCCGCAAGGGTCAGCGTCCCAAAATCGCACCCTATTCCCTAATATAAAGTGAACTACTTTTGCCTACAGGTCACTCTGGTCAAAGTAGTCCACTATATGTAGGGAAATGGGGATGCTGTTTGCTGGACGAACCCCAGTGTTCAGGTTCGTGTACCTCCGCTGCAGTTGGTTCATTTACACACCGCCTTGCTTCTTCTGTTGGGGTGTGTATTTCAACGTTCTGGAATGATCTGTGTCACTTAACGCTGGGATTGATATCTGACCTGTCGGCGGACTAACCCTCCGGTCAAGTGATGTCGCCAGACTAACCCTCCGGTCGGGTGATGTCGCCAGACTAACCCTCCGGTCGGGTGATGTCGCCAGACTAACCCTCCGGTCGGGTGATGTCGCCAGACTAACCCTCCGGTCGGGTGATGTCTCCAGACTAACCCTCCGGTCGGGTGATGTCTCCAGACTAACCCTCCGGTCGGGGGATGTCTCCAGACTAACCCTCCGGTCAGGGGATGTCTCCAGACTAACCCTCCGGTCAGGTGATGTCGCCAGACTAACCCTCCGGTCAGGTGATGTCGCCAGACTAACCCTCCGGTCGGGTGATGTCGCCAGACTAACCCCCCGGTCGGGTGATGTCGCCAGACTAACCCTCCGGTCGGGTGATGTCGCCAGACTAACCCCCCGGTCAGGTGATGTCTCCAGACTAACCCTCCGGTCAGGTGATGTCTCCAGACTAACCCTCCGGTCAGGGGATGTCTCCAGACTAACCCTCTGGTCAGGTGATGTCTCCAGACTAACCCTCCGGTCAGGGGATGTCTCCAGACTAACCCTCTGGTCAGGGGATGTCTCCAGACTAACCCTCTGGTCAGGTGATGTCGCCAGACTAACCCTCTGGTCAGGTGATGTCTCCAGACTAACCCTCCGGTCAGGTGATGTCTCCAGACTAACCCTCCGGTCAGGGGATGTCTCCAGACTAACCCTCCGGTCAGGGGATGTCTCCAGACTAACCCTCTGGTCAGGGGATGTCTCCAGACTAACCCTCTGGTCAGGTGATGTCGCCAGACTAACCCTCCGGTCAGGTGATGTCTCCAGACTAACCCTCCGGTCAGGTGATGTCTCCAGACTAACCCTCCGGTCAGGGGATGTCTCCAGACTAACCCTCCGGTCGGGTGATGTCGCCAGACTAACCCTCCGGTCAGGTGATGTCTCCAGACTAACCCTCCGGTCGGGGGATGTCGCCAGACTAACCCTCCGGTCGGGTGATGTCTCCAGACTAACCCTCCGGTCAGGTGATGTCTCCAGACTAACCCTCCGGTCAGGTGATGTCTCCAGACTAACCCTCCGGTCAGGTGATGTCTCCAGACTAACCCTCCGGTCGGGTGATGTCGCCAGACTAACCCTCCGGTCGGGTGATGTCGCCAGACTAACCCTCCGGTCGGGTGATGTCTCCAGACTAACCCTCCGGTCGGGTGATGTCGCCAGACTAACCCTCCGGTCGGGTGATGTCGCCAGACTAACCCTCCGGTCGGGTGATGTCGCCAGACTAACCCTCCGGTCGGGTGATGTCTCCAGACTAACCCTCCGGTCAGGTGATGTCGCCAGACTAACCCTCCGGTCAGGTGATGTCTCCAGACTAACCCTCCGGTCGGGTGATGTCTCCAGACTAACCCTCCGGTCAGGTGATGTCGCCAGACTAACCCTCCGGTCAGGTGATGTCGCCAGACTAACCCTCCGGTCAGGTGATGTCGCCAGACTAACCCTCCGGTCAGGTGATGTCGCCAGACTAACCCTCCGGTCAGGTGATGTCTCCAGACTAACCCTCCGGTCAGGTGATGTCGCCAGACTAACCCTCCGGTCAGGTGATGTCTCCAGACTAACCCTCCGGTCAGCTGATGTCGCCAGACTAACCCTCTGGTCAGGTGATGTCTCCAGACTAACCCTCCGGTCAGGTGATGTCTCCAGACTAACCCTCCGGTCAGGGATGTCGCCAGACTAACCCTCCGGTCAGGTGATGTCTCCAGACTAACCCTCCGGTCAGGTGATGTCTCCAGACTAACCCTCCGGTCAGGTGATGTCTCCAGACTAACCCTCCGGTCAGGTGATGTCTCCAGACTAACCCTCCGGTCGGGTGATGTCTCCAGACTAACCCTCCGGTCGGGTGATGTCGCCAGACTAACCCTCCGGTCGGGTGATGTCTCCAGACTAACCCTCCGGTCGGGTGATGTCTCCAGACTAACCCTCCGGTCGGGTGATGTCTCCAGACTAACCCTCCGGTCGGGTGATGTCTCCAGACTAACCCTCCGGTCGGGTGATGTCTCCAGACTAACCCTCCGGTCAGGTGATGTCTCCAGACTAACCCTCCGGTCAGGGGATGTCTCCAGACTAACCCTCCGGTCGGGGGATGTCGCCAGACTAACCCTCCGGTCAGGGGATGTCGCCAGACTAACCCTCCGGTCGGGGGATGTCGCCAGACTAACCCTCCGGTCGGGTGATGTCGCCAGACTAACCCTCCGGTCGGGTGATGTCTCCAGACTAACCCTCCGGTCGGGTGATGTCGTGTAGGAAACCTATAGGAAGGTAAACTTTGATCACCGTTCACAGTGAGTAAATGTGATGCTCCCTAAACTTTCAATACATTTTTTTATGTAAAAGATGGGACGGATAAACGCTCCCGCAAAATAACCTGTGTTTCTACTCCACTACACCTCTGTCCCCTTCTGAGTATGTTTTCGGAGTATTCTGTTCAGTGTGGTTGTGTTTTCATCATATAACTTGAGTTGGAATAATGATTTATTTTGCACTTAAGCCTCTTTCACATCTAAACTCATGTTGATCTTCCCACCGGAACCAACCAGGCCGTCCAACCTCCACCTACAGGTCTTCAATTAGACACTACCACCTTCACCTCCCTCTGGAACCTGGGGGGGGCCCACCTTCACCTCCCTCTGGAACCGGGGGGGGGGCACCTTCACCTCCCTCTGGAACCGGGGGACCTCCCTCTGGAACCGGGGGGCACCTTCACCTCCCTCTGGAACCGGGGGGCACCTTCACCTCCCTCTGGAACCGGGGGGGGCACCTTCACCTCCCTCTGGAACCGGGGGGGGGGGGCACCTTCACCTCCCTCTGGAACCGGGGGGGGCACCTTCACCTCCCTCTGGAACCGGGGGCACCTTCACCTCCCTCTGGAACCTGGGGGGGGCACCTTCACCTCCCTCTGGAACCTGGGGGGCACCTTCACCTCCCTCTGGAACTGGGGGGGCACCTTCACCTCCCTCTGGAACTGGGGGGGGGGGCCCACCTTCACCTCCCTCTGGAACCGGAGGGGGCCCACCTTCACCTCCCTCTGGAACTGGGGGGGGGGGGCCACCTTCACCTCCCTCTGGAACTGGGGGGGGGGCCCACCTTCACCTCCCTCTGGAACTGGGGGGGGGCCCACCTTCACCTCCCTCTGGAACTGGGGGGTCACCTGCCACCAAACAGAAACAAACTGAAATGATTTGCTACTCTGTGCTGTAATGAACATGCCCCAAAACCAGAAGAGAAAGACTGAAATGTTTTTGCTACGTTGTGCTGTAATGAACATGCCCCAAAACCAGAAGAGAAAGTCCTGTTTTTTTTTTTTTTTTTTTTTTCCGTTGCAAAATGTTTTGCTATGCTGTGCCATCCTGAACACCACCCAGAGTAAGAGATGTGGGAGGAGCTAAAGTGGAGGCCCCAGGAAACAAACTGACAGAATTGTTATTTTCGTGAGCGGGGGGGGGTCTAACATCCCAATGTCCACACTACTGTTTAGTATGCCGTATGAATGGCCGATCCAGTGCATCGCTCCATACTAAGTGATATTGTGACGTAGTCTGTCTTCTAATGGGTGTTCATTATTGACTTGTGTTGATGTGAAAAGATGCAGTTGCCTGACTATTAAAGCTGAAAGGGATAGTTTACCTGAATTATTAGAAAATGCTGTTGGTTTTCTTACCCTCTATAGACGAGGAATACAGCCAGCCATGCTTTGATTATTGTTTACATGTGCTGTGTTTAGTACCCCCCCCCCCCAAAACAAAATACATAATTGGTGCTGTATCCATTTCCAGTTGCTAAACGGAGAGGGTGTGGGTTTTGGGGGTAAGTAAACGGAGAGGGTGTGGGTTTTGGGGGTAAGTAAACGGAGAGGGTGTGGGTTGTGGGGGGTAAGTAAACGGAGAGGGTGTGGGTTGTGGGGGGTAAGTAAACGGAGAGGGTGTGGGTTGTGGGGGATAAGTAAACGGAGAGGGTGTGGGTTGTGGGGGGTAAGTAAACGGAGAGGGTGTGGGGGGTAAGTAAACGGGGAGGGTTGTGGGGGGTAAGTAAATCTCCCGCTGCCCTTTAAATACCCCGGGACACCCGCCGAACGCAGTAAACATGTCTGTCAAAGAACGTTTTGGGAAAAAACGTGTCGTACAGTACAAACCGTTCCACAACTCAGAAAACGTTGACGCGAACTGAACACACCCCTGGCTGTGGTCTCCTAATGCTAACGGTGTAGCATTATTGGTCAAACCCAATGCAACCAAGTCATCCGCCCCCTGATATCCCTCACATTTCATGTCAGACCGATGTGTGTAATTTGTGTGAACTATCCCTTATGTGACAGATTGAGGTTGTTCCTAAACTCTGATCTAGGATCAGAGAACATGAATCTGTTTTAACCCTGATACAGAGCTCTATAAACAGTGCCACCATTTTATTCTCGTACACACCTAAATATTCTGCTGTGCCACCTGGACTGTGTTTATTGAGGAGCACCAGTGAGCCTAGACAAATGAAGGGTTCTAAGCTTCATTACCTACAATCATTTAGATTGGGCTCCTAGATTTCTTTGTGTTCGGCCTACATTTTTCAACGTGTAAATTAAAAAATTTAAGTTAGCATGGAGCCCTGGCTTAACCAATAGGAGGTCAGAAAGCAGGACCCGTATCCACAAAGCTGATCCCAGTAGGAGTCCAATTTGTAAGTCGCTCTGGATAAGAGCGTCTGCTAAATGACTTAAATGTAATGTAATGAGTGCTGACCTAGGATCAGTTTGACCTTTCATGAGTAAACATCATATAGACAGACAGGGGGCAGGGGTCATACTCTGAGACACGTTGTGAATATGGGACCTGATCAGAGATCAGTTCTTAGGGCCACTTCATCCTATTCTGGTTGCTTATTCAAACCAAGAGGGAGCACAGTTGCCTGATCAGAGATCAGTTCTTTGGGCCACTTCGTTCTATTCTGGTTGCTTATTCAAACCAAGAGGGATCAGAGATCAGTTCTAAGGGCCAAACGGGTACCCTATTCTCTACATAGTGCAGTGTTTCTGACCAGGACACATGGGGAGGTAGATATGGTCTAGGATCAGTTTGACTTTCAGATCTGAGACACGTTGTGAATACTCTATATGGTGCAGTGTTTCTGACCAGGATGGCAGGGTAGCCTAGTGGACTACTAACCGGAAGGTTGCAAGTTCAAACCCCCGAGCTGACACGGTACAAAATCTGTTGTTCTGCCCCTGAACAGGCAGTTAACCTACCGTCCTGTAGGTTTTCAGTCCAACCCTCTTCCTGGAGAACTACCGTCCTGTAGGTTTTCAGTCCAACCCTCTTCCTGGAGAACTACCGTCCTGTAGGTTTTCAGTCCAACCCTCTTCCTGGAGAACTACCGTCCTGTAGGTTTTCAGTCCAACCCTCTTCCTGGAGAACTACCGTCCTGTAGGTTTTCAGTCCAACCCTCTTCCTGGAGAACTACCGTCCTGTAGGTTTTCAGTCCAACCCTCTTCCTGGAGAACTACCGTCCTGTAGGTTTTCAGTCCAACCCTCTTCCTGGAGAACTACCGTCCTGTAGGTTTTCAGTCCAACCCTCTTCCTGGAGAACTACCGTCCTGTAGGTTTTCAGTCCAACCCTCTTCCTGGAGAACTACCGTCCTGTAGGTTTTCAGTCCAACCCTCTTCCTGGAGAACTACCGTCCTGTAGGTTTTCAGTCCAACCCTCTTCCTGGAGAACTACCGTCCTGTAGGTTTTCAGTCCAACCCTCTTCCTGGAGAACTACCGTCCTGTAGGTTTTCAGTCCAACCCTCTTCCTAACATAACATAACATATGCCATTTAGCAGACGCTTTTATCCAAAGCGACTTACAGTCATGTGTGCATACATTCTACGTATGGGTGGTCCCGGGAATCGAACCTACTACCCTGGCGTTACAAGCGCCATGCTCTACCAACTGAGCTACAGAAGATCTCTCTTCCTGGAGATTGATTTTGAGATATGTCTGTTACTTGAACTCTGTGAAGCATTTATTTGGGCTGCAATGTCTGAGGCTGGTAACTGTAATGAACTTGTCCTCTGCAGCAGAGGTAACTCAGGGTCTTCCATTCCTGTGGCGGTCCCCATGAGAGCCAGTTTCATCATAGAGCTTGATGGTTGTGGTGACTGCACTTGAGTGTGCAAAGCTGTCTTCAAGGCAAATACCTCCCTAATGAATTCCCTACATAGTACCCTAGTTCCAACCCAAATACCACCCTAATGAATTCCCTACATAGTACCCTAGTTCCAACCCAAATACCACCCTAATGAATTCCCTACCTAGTACCCTAGTTCCAACCCAAATACCTCCCTAATGAATTCCTTACATAGTACCCTAGTTCCAACCCAAATACCACCCTAATGAATTCCCTACATAGTACCCCAGTTCCAACCCAAATACCTCCCTAATGAATTCCCTACCTAGTACCCTAGTTCCAACCCAAATACCACCCTAATGAATTCCCTACATAGTACCCTAGTTCCAACCCAAATACCTCCCTAATGAATTCCCTACATAGTACCCTAGTTCCAACCCAAATACCACCCTAATGAATTCCCTACCTAGTACCCTAGTTCCAACCCAAATACCTCCCTAATGAATTCCCTACCTAGTACCCTAGTTCCAACCCAAATACCTCCCTAATGAATTCCCTACATAGTGCCCTAGTTCCAACCCAAATACCACCCTAATGAATTCCCTACATAGTACCCTAGTTCCAACCCAAATACCTCCCTAATGAATTCCCTACATAGTGCCCTAGTTCCAACCCAAATACCACCCTAATGAATTCCCTACATAGTACCCTAGTTCCAACCCAAATACCACCCTAATGAATTCCCTACATAGTACCCTAGTTCCAACCCAAATACCTCCCTAATGAATTCCCTACATAGTGCCCTAGTTCCAACCCAAATACCTCCCTAATGAATTCCCTACATAGTGCCCTAGTTCCAACCCAAATATCACCCGAATGAATTCCCTACATAGTGCACTACTTTGACCAGGGCATGTAGTTCCACTATGTAAGGAAGAGGGTGTCATTTGGGACCAATAGTCTGCATTACTGTACTCATCTTGTTGCAACACCACTTCACGCCACCAGATGGCGTCAGAGCAGCAGCTCTGGACCGGGAGGACCTATTTTACAGAGAAACATGGAGGTAGAGGCACCTGATCCTTCGGTTGATTGATTGATCGATCAGTAGACTGGGAGGGACCTCTGCTGCAGAGGAACAAGGATAGAGTCATCTGATCGATTGATTAGGTTTATGGTCCGTTAAGAGGAAGATTCCCTCCACTGCTCACCATAAGCTTTAGCCTTGATCCTGAACTTGGCGTAGCAGTTAAGGTGTTGGCTTGACAGTTGTTAAACCTGGGTTCTCGTCTTGGTTGGGGCTACCCACCGAATTCACTACAATATGGTTTCATTGTATCTCCCCTTTAAAGCTTGAATCCTTAATTGAAACAACAACTAAGCGGGCACCCCGCCTGTGTTTTGGTAAAACGCTGAGGGATGCGCCTGGAGAAATGTAACCACTCTTAATGCATTCAAAGCAAGAGCTATGTATGCAAAGACTGACCAAATTATAGTTTTAACTATTTTGATTTTAGGATATATACAGTGTTTGTTGACATTTACTTTGTTTACAAACATTTGAGTATAACAAGCTTATATTTGGGGTTCTGATGAGGTACGAGAGTTTAACCAATAGTAAAACATACATTAGTATCTAACTATGTACGTCGACGGACTATAAAACATACAACTTCAAGTCTTCAGTCCTTGACCCTGGAAGTAGTCTGTAACCAATCCCTGTCAAGCAACCCCACTCTGTCAGTGGGTGAGTTCGTTTTGCATGGCCCGTTACCCCGGGTTAGTTAAGATTTTTCTTTAAAAGAACAATGGAATCGTTTTAAAAAAGGAAACTCCTCACCCTGGGCACCGGGCCTCGTTAAACGAGTTCGCCCAGTGTGGTTGATAGTCCGGCAGTCTGATAGGGTGAATCACGTTTTCAACACCTACAGTGACGCCGTTCAGGTCCAATCAGATGCCAATACTGATTTGTTGGCCCCGCCTCCTCTGTAATCTCCTCCTCCAGAGCAGCCCAGCCGCAGTGTGTGTCCTGTTTGTGGCAACTTGACGAGTCGAGATGGCAAATGTGTTGAGAAATTCCGCCAAATTCGGGTTTTCAGGTATGTGAACTTACCTGACATTGAGTAAGTACAGCAGGAAGAGTTTAATAGCTATTTCTCCGGAGTTTTGATGGCCCATTTCGAGAACAAACATGAATATCAGTGGTTAGATTGCATAGTTAAGTAGT
This sequence comes from Oncorhynchus keta, assembly GCF_023373465.1. Taxonomy (NCBI): domain Eukaryota; kingdom Metazoa; phylum Chordata; class Actinopteri; order Salmoniformes; family Salmonidae; genus Oncorhynchus; species Oncorhynchus keta. The sequence goes on from NW_026287727.1 coordinate 133,910, forward strand.
TAGCTCGCCTCCCCTTCCCTGGTCTTTCAGAAACTAGAGCAAAGTTCACAGGACGTGTCTGTCCTTATGTCGCGTAATGTCACATTGTCAGTTTGCGTGGGCTGTCTGGGATCTATCAACGAGCTAATATATCCTAGCTGTTATTGTAATTGTGAAAACATGTCTTGGGGTTGTGCTATTTGTTCACGATTCATTCATCATTAGCCATAGTCATGGTAGCATCCACATTTTAATGTAGAAGTGTTCAGAAACATCATCTATTCTTATTTACAATAAAAGTGACTCCAAAATGACACTACATTATTTACCCTTCATTTCTATTGGGCACCAAATAATCTGCAACAACCAAAACAAACAGCAAATACAACCAACCAGTTTGTAGAGTCACAAGGTTGATGTAGTCACTGTGTGCTAGAAATATGGGACTAAATACTTTGTACTTCTTTAATTGACATAAGTGAATTTGTCCCAATACTTCTGGTCCCCTAAAATGTGAGGACTAAGTACAAGAAGTGCTGTAATATCTAAACGGGTCACCCAATATGGATGAAAATACCCTCAAATTAAAGCTGACAGTCTGCACTTTAACCTCATAGTCGTTGTACCGTTTCAAATCCAGAGTGCTGGAGTAAAGAGCCACAACAACATGACACTGACCCAATGCTTGTGGAATTCACTGTATATAGTGACTAGGGCTCCATTTCAACCATGGTCTTATAATACAAGGTCATGTGGTTTCAGTGACGATGTCAACTATCATTATTCCACCCCCTCATTATTATATTGTTATATTATTAAGTTAATTTGTTATATTGTTTTATTATATTGTTGTTCTTTGGCAGGTGTGTTGTCCCAGTTGTCCAACCACAGTAGACATGGGAGAGAGTGTGTGTCGCCGTGCTTCTCTCTGCAGCAGAGAAACAGCTCTACCTCACCTAAGATCAAGGTGGACCTAGACAACAGTACAGGTAAACCCCTGCACAGCTTCTTTACCTGTCCCAAATGGCACCCTGTCCCCTACATCAGGGTAGACAGTCCTGGAGACAACAGGTACTGTTTACATCAGGTTAGACAGCTCTGGTCCTGGAGAC
>NW_026287727.1:145000-156592 GCF_023373465.1 Oncorhynchus keta
TAGGCTCTGGTCTAAAGTAGTGCCCTCAGTCCTATAGGCTCTGGTCTAAAGTAGTGCCCTCAGTCCTATAGGCCCTGCTCTAAAGTAGTGCTCTTAGCCCTATAGACCCTGGTCTAAAGTAGTGCCCTCAGTCCTATAGGTCCTGGTCTAATGTAGTGCCCTCAGTCCTATAGGTCCTGGTCTAAAGTAGTGCCCTTAGTCCTATAGGCCCTGGTCAAAAGTAGTGCACTATATAGGGAATAGGGTGCCAGTTGACACACTACCCTGTTATATATATATATATATTAGGGCATTTTGTCAGCTGTATTTCATTCTCTTTCTGTCTGCAACCTTCATGAAACGACATGGGGTGTGTTTATTAGTGCAGACCGTAGCGAAACAGTTCAACAGAAAACGAGAACAACCGTTTCTTATTGGACAATATCGGGTAGTTCACTCCCCGTTCTGGCTCGTTTGGATCCTAATGAACACACCCCTTATTTCCCCCTGACACAATGTTTGACTGTTTTGGACTGAAACAACGAGCACTGTTACCATAGTAACCACCATGTAGGTGATTGTACAGGAAGTCATCTGGCCTTTGTCTGTGAACATAATGTTTGACTGTTTTGGACTGAAACAACGAGCACTGTTACCATAGTAACCACCATGAAGGTGATTGTACAGGAAGTCATCTGGCCTTTGTCTGTGAACATAATGTTTGACTGTTTTGGACTGAAACAACGAGCACTGTTACCATAGTAACCACCATGTAGGTGATTGTACAGGAAGTCATCTGGCCTTTGTCTGTGAACATAATGTTTTGTTTTTTCTTCGTATGATATTTTCCTGTACTGTTGGTTTGCAAGTAAACATCTGTAAAATACCTTCAGTGGAATGTGTGTTGAGTTTCATGTTCTACGATGTCACGAGTTCAGGCCAGGGTTTACTCAATTCTGTCCTGCCCCAACGGGTGGGTGTGTGTGTGTGTGTGTGTGTGTGTGTTTATTTTTTGCACTTCACAGCTGATTTGAAGTAACCAACTCCTCATCAAGCTTTGATGAGTTGAATCTGCTGTGTCGTGTTAAGGGCAACAAAAGTTAACATGCACCCAGGTGGGGCCCCAGGACCGAGTTGAACCAGGAAACCCACGCTGGCAGTGGTACGTTGTACATGTGGTCCAGAGGCAGAGGCCTGGATCTCTTCACCACCCCGAGCCACATGTTTAGATTGAGACTAAATATGTAGAGAAGCAATCTTCTAACCTTCAAACGGTTGGGTTTAAATGATCAACCAGTAGCCATGCGTGTTTAATAGGTGTTTCTGATTGGACGTCATTCCACTGGTGTCTGAGCTGTTACTGAGGGACAAACAGAACCAAACTCCTAAATGAATGTAGAATTCATACGGGCTCTTCCATCTCTGAGGGGACTAACAGAACCAAACTCCTAAATGAATGTAGAATTCATACGGGCTCTTCCATCTCTGAGGGGACTAACAGAACCAAACTCCTAAATGAATGTAGAATTCATACGGGCTCTTCCATCTCTGAGGGGACTAACAGAACCAAACTCCTAAACGAATGTAGAATTCATACGGGCTCTTCCATCTCTGAGGGACTAACAGAACCAAACTCCTAAATTAATGTTGAATTCATACGGGCTCTTCCATCTCTGAGGGACAAACAGAACCAAACTCCTAAATGAATGTAGAATTCATACGGGCTCTTCCATCTCTGAGGGGACTAACAGAACCAAACTCCTAAATGAATGTAGAATTCATACGGGCTCTTCCATCTCTGAGGGACTAACAGAACCAAACTCCTAAATGAATGTAGAATTCATACGGGCTCTTCCATCTCTGAGGGACTAACAGAACCAAACTCCTAAATGAATGTAGAATTCATACGGGCTCTTCCATCTCTGAGGGACTAACAGAACCAAACTCCTAAATGAATGTAGAATTCATACGGGCTCTTCCATCTCTGAGGGACTAACAGAACCAAACTCCTAAATGAATGTAGAATTCATACGTGCTCTTCCATCTCTTATAAAGCACTTGTTTCAGCTTGAACGTTGGACACAAACAATAACAGGAGTACAGTTCCACTGAGTTTTATTGAAACGTGTCATGGCGATGACACTCAACTGGCACCCTATTCCCTATAGAAGGCTCTGGTCCAAAGTAGTGCACTACGCCGTGAATAGGGTGCCATTTGAGAGTGTCTGAATAGTTCCTGGAGGCGGGGTCATGCAGCAGGGGCGTGACCAATCAGCTTCACCTCAACGGGGTAGTGGTCGCTGACAGCCAATGCCTGAGAGGGGGAGAGAGAGTAGAGCTGTACCAGTAAGACTGTTATTCTACCTAGCTCAACACCAACCATTTAAAATGGGCTCCTAAAATCATCCAATCCTGATTAGAAGGCAAATACAAGTCTCTTATTGACTGAGGTGAATGTTCAGTCTCTTATTGACTGAGGTGAATGTTCAGTCTCTTATTGACTGAGGTGAATGTTCAGTCTCTTATTGACTGAGGTGAATGTTCAGTCTCTTATTGACTGAGGTGAATGTTCAGTCTCTTATTGACTGAGGTGAATGTTCAGTCTCTTATTGACTGAGGTGAATGTTCAGTCTCCTATTGACTGAGGTGAATGTTCAGTCTCTTATTGACTGAGGTGAATGTTCAGTCTCCTATTGACTGAGGTGAATGTTCAGTCTCTTATTGACTGAGGTGAATGTTCAGTCTCTTATTGACTGAGGTGAATGTTCAGTCTCTTATTGACTGAGGTGAATGTTCAGTCTCTTATTGACTGAGGTGAATGTTCAGTCTCTTATTGACTGAGGTGAATGTTCAGTCTCCTATTGACTGAGGTGAATGTTCAGTCTCTTATTGACTGAGGTGAATGTTCAGTCTCTTATTGACTGAGGTGAATGTTCAGTCTCTTATTGACTGAGGTGAATGTTCAGTCTCTTATTGACTGAGGTGAATGTTCAGTCTCTTATTGACTGAGGTGAATGTTCAGTCTCTTATTGACTGAGGTGAATGTTCAGTCTCTTATTGACTGAGGTGAATGTTCAGTCTCTTATTGACTGAGGTGAATGTTCAGTCTCTTATTGACTGAGGTGAATGTTCAGTCTCTTATTGACTGAGGTGAATGTTCAGTCTCTTATTGACTGAGGTGAATGTTCAGTCTCCTATTGACTGAGGTGAATGTTCAGTCTCTTATTGACTGAGGTGAATGTTCAGTCTCTTATTGACTGAGGTGAATGTTCAGTCTCTTATTGACTGAGGTGAATGTTCAGTCTCTTATTGACTGAGGTGAATGTTCAGTCTCTTATTGACTGAGGTGAATGTTCAGTCTCTTATTGACTGAGGTGAATGTTCAGTCTCTTATTGACTGAGGTGAATGTTCAGTCTCTTATTGACTGAGGTGAATGTTCAGTCTCTTATTGACTGAGGTGAATGTTCAGTCTCTTATTGACTGAGGTGAATGTTCAGTCTCTTATTGACTGAGGTGAATGTTCAGTCTCTTATTGACTGAGGTGAATGTTCAGTCTCTTATTGACTGAGGTGAATGTTCAGTCTCTTATTGACTGAGGTGAATGTTCTGTCTCTTATTGACTGAGGTGAATGTCTCTTATTGACTGAGGTGAATGTTCAGTCTCTTATTGACTGAGGTGAATGTTCAGTCTCTTATTGACTGAGGCGAATGTTCAGTCTCTTATTGACTGAGGTGAATGTTCTGTCTCTTATTGACTGAGGTGAATGTCTCTTATTGACTGAGGTGAATGTCTCTTATTGACTGAGGTGAATGTCTCTTATTGACTGAGGTGAATGTGAATGTCTCTTATTGACTGAGGTGAATGTGAATGTCTCTTATTGACTGAGGTGAATGTTCAGTCTCTTATTGACTGAGGTGAATGTTCAGTCTCTTATTGACTGAGGTGAATGTTCAGTCTCTTATTGACTGAGGTGAATGTTCAGTCTCTTATTGACTGAGGTGAATGTTCAGTCTCTTATTGACTGAGGTGAATGTTCAGTCTCTTATTGACTGAGGTGAATGTTCAGTCTCTTATTGACTGAGGTGAATGTTCAGTCTCTTATTGACTGAGGTGAATGTTCAGTCTCTTATTGACTGAGGTGAATGTTCAGTCTCTTATTGACTGAGGTGAATGTCTCTTATTGACTGAGGTGAATGTTCAGTCTCTTATTGACTGAGGTGAATGTTCAGTCTCCTATTGACTGAGGTGAATGTTCAGTCTCTTATTGACTGAGGTGAATGTTCAGTCTCCTATTGACTGAGGTGAATGTTCAGTCTCTTATTGACTGAGGTGAATGTTCAGTCTCTTATTGACTGAGGTGAATGTTCAGTCTCTTATTGACTGAGGTGAATGTTCAGTCTCTTATTGACTGAGGTGAATGTTCAGTCTCTTATTGACTGAGGTGAATGTTCAGTCCTCTATTGACTGAGGTGAATGTTCAGTCTCCTATTGACTGAGGTGAATGTTCAGTCTCTTATTGACTGAGGTGAATGTTCAGTCTCTTATTGACTGAGGTGAATGTTCAGTCTCCTATTGACTGAGGTGAATGTTCAGTCTCTTATTGACTGAGGTGAATGTTCAGTCTCTTATTGACTGAGGTGAATGTTCAGTCTCTTATTGACTGAGGTGAATGTTCAGTCTCTTATTGACTGAGGTGAATGTTCAGTCTCTTATTGACTGAGGTGAATGTTCAGTCTCTTATTGACTGAGGTGAATGTTCAGTCTCTTATTGACTGAGGCGAATGTTCAGTCTCTTATTGACTGAGGTGAATGTTCAGTCTCTTATTGACTGAGGTGAATGTTCAGTCTCTTATTGACTGAGGTGAATGTGAATGTCTCTTATTGACTGAGGTGAATGTTCAGCCGACAAGGTGAAAAATCTGTCCATGTGGCCTCAAGCAAGGCACTTAACCCTGATTCGCTCTATGTTTGACCCTGTAAAACAACACCTATCATACTACTATGACTGACCCTGTACAACAACACCTATCATACTACTATGACTGACCCTGTACAACAACACCTATCATACTACTATGACTGACCCTGTACAACAACACCTATCATACTACTATGACTGACCCTGTACAACAACACCTATCATACTACTATGACCCTGTACAACAACACCTATCATACTACTATGACCCTGTACAACAACACCTATCATACTACTACGACCCTGTAAAACAACACCTATCATACTACTATGACTGACCCTGTAAAACAACACCTATCATACTACTATGACTGACCCTGTAAAACAACACCTATCATACTACTATGACTGACCCTGTACAACAACACCTATCATACTACTATGACTGACCCTGTAAAACAACACCTATCATACTACTATGACCCTGTAAAACAACACCTATCATGCTACTATGACTGACCCTGTAAAACAACACCTATCATACTACTATGACTGACCCTGTAAAACAACACCTATCATACTACTATGACTGACCCTGTAAAACAACACCTATCATACTACTATGACTGACCCTGTACAACAACACCTATCATACTACTATGACTGACCCTGTAAAACAACACCTATCATACTACTATGACTGACCCTGTAAAACAACACCTATCATACTACTATGACTGACCCTGTACAACAACACCTATCATACTACTATGACTGACCCTGTACAACAACACCTATCATACTACTATGACCCTGTACAACAACACCTATCATACTACTATGACTGACCCTGTAAAACAACACCTATCATACTACTATGACTGACCCTGTAAAACAACACCTATCATACTACTATGACTGACCCTGTAAAACAACACCTATCATACTACTATGACTGACCCTGTAAAACAACACCTATCATACTACTATGACTGACCCTGTAAAACAACACCTATCATACTACTATGACTGACCCTGTAAAACAACACCTATCATACTACTATGACTGACCCTGTAAAACAACACCTATCATACTACTATGACTGACCCTGTAAAACAACACCTATCATACTACTATGACTGACCCTGTACAACAACACCTATCATACTACTATGACTGACCCTGTAAAACAACACCTATCATACTACTGACTGACCCTGTACAACAACACCTATCATACTACTATGACTGACCCTGTAAAACAACACCTATCATACTACTATGACTGACCCTGTAAAACAACACCTATCATACTACTATGACTGACCCTGTAAAACAACACCTATCATACTACTATGACTGACCCTGTAAAACAACACCTATCATACTACTATGACTGACCCTGTAAAACAACACCTATCATACTACTATGACTGACCCTGTAAAACAACACCTATCATACTACTATGACTGACCCTGTACAACAACACCTATCATACTACTATGACCCTGTAAAACAACACCTATCATACTACTACGACCCTGTACAACAACACATTTCACTGCACCAATCCGGTGTATGAGATAATAAATAAAATAATATTATAATAATAATAAAACATAAACATTGAACGTTTAGCCTCGCGCTTCAATGCTGTCAGTTGTGTAGATTGACCTGATATTGTGTTGACTTCGTGCCACATCACATGACTGAGTCCACCTTTAAGAGTTAAGAGTTGTTACCGTGCTGTGGCTGAGCTTCAGGTGAGTCATGTAGTTGAACACCTCAGCCGACCCAGGGACCACTCCTCTCATCATCTCAGTGGTGGCCACCACCCTTCACAACCACACCAACAGTTAGTGTGTGTGTGTGTGTGAGTGTGAGTGTGAGTGTGTGAGTGTGAGTGTGAGTGTGAGTGTGAGTGTGAGTGTGTGTGAGTGTGAGTGTGTGTGTGTGAGTGTGTGTATGAATGTGTGTGTGACTGAGTGACTGTGTATGCTAGGTCTGACCTGTCGTGGAGGCAGTTGGTGTGTGTGTGTGTTTAATTGTGTGTGTGTGGTTGCATATGTATAGGTGCATCGGTGTCTGACCTGTCTGAGGGACAGTCGGTGTTAGAGACCGTGGTGTCAGCGTGGTCAGGTATCAGCCAGTGTGTGTGTGTGTGTGTGTGTGTGTGTGTGTGTGTGTGTGTGTGTGTATAGGTGTATAGGTGTCTCTGACCTGTCGTAGGGACAGTCTGTGTTAGAGACCGTGGTGTCAGCCAGTGTGTGTGTGTGTATAGGTGTATAGGTGTCTCTGACCTGTCGTAGGGACAGTCGGTGTTAGAGACCGTGGTGTCAGCGTGGTCAGGTATCAGCCAGTGTATGTGTGTGTGTGTGTGTGTGTGTATGTATAGGTGTATAGGTGTCTCTGACCTGTCGTAGGGACAGTCGGTGTTAGAGACCGTGGTGTCAGCGTGGTCAGGTATCAGCCAGTGTGTGTGTGTGTGTGTGTGTGTGTGTGTGTGTGTGTGTATGTATAGGTGTATAGGTGTCTCTGACCTGTCGTAGGGACAGTCTGTGTTAGAGACCGTGGTGTCAGCGTAATCAGGGATCAGCCAGTGGTATCTGTGGTCTGTGAAGAGACGTATCTGCTGCCAGTCTGATCCACTGACGTAGCGACAGCCTGCGTTGAAGTCCCCCAGCAGCACTATGTCCTGCCAATCAATCAACCAATCAATTAATTCAATCAATCAATCAATTAATTAATCAATCAAACAATCAACCAATCAATTCATTCAATCAATCAATTAATCAACCAATCAATCAATTCATCAATCGATCAAACCTTTGTGTGCAAGTCAAGTTTCATGTTATGTGCACAAGGACAGTGAAATGCCTTTTATCTTGTAAACTCTAAAACCTAACAATGCAACAATCAACATCAACGTAGTACAACACTGAACAAAACAATAAACCTAACAATGCAACAATTTCTAACATTTTACTGAGTTACAGTTCATATAAGGAAATGAGTCAATTTAAATATTCATTCGGCTCTAATCTATGGATTTCACATGACTGGGAATTAATAAAGATGCATAATTTGTTACGATGGAAATCTGGTGTATCTATGTCAAACAGTTTAGTTATATTTCAGTCTTCTGTGATGAATATAATAATATTGGGATTGAATCTCAACATGGAATACATTTAACCTCTATAACTCAATAGTATGAAGGGGTTCTTAATGTTTTGTACACTCAGTGTAAATGATGGTTATATGTCCGTATGTGTGTGGAGTCAGTATACACGTGTCAGTGTGTGTGTGTGTGTGTGTGGAGTCAGTATACACGTGTCAGTGTGTGTGTGTGGAGTCAGTATACACCTGTCAGTGTGTGTGTGTGTGGAGTCAGTATACACGTGTCAGTGTGTGTGTGTGTGGAGTCAGTATACACGTGTCAGTGTGTGTGTGTGTGGAGTCAGTATACACGTGTCAGTGTGTGTGTGGAGTCAGTATACACGTGTCAGTGTGTGTGTGGAGTCAGTATACACGTGTCAGTGTGTGTGTGTGTGGAGTCAGTATACACGTGTCAGTGTGTGTGTGTGTGTGGAGTCCATAGAGAGAAAATCAAATCAAAGCCAGTATTGAAGTCCCCTAGCAGAACTACTACAGAGGAAGAGTGTGTGTGTGCATGCCTGTGTCTGCCTGTGTGTCTGTCTGTGTGTGTGTGTGTGTGTGTGTGTGTGTGTGTGTGTGTGTGTGTGTGTGTGTGTGTGTGGAGTCCATAGAGAGGCAATCAAATCAAAGCCAGTATTGAAGTCCCCTAGCAGAACTACTACAGAGGAGGAGTGTGTGTCTGTCTGTCTGTCTGTCTGTCTGTGTGTGTCTGTCTGTGTCTGTCTGTGTCTGTCTGTCTGTCTGTCTGTCTGTCTGTCTGTCTGTCTGTCTGTCTGTCTGTCTGTCTGTCTGTCTGTGTCTGTGTGTGTGTTGTATAGTCACATTGGTGTTCCAGCGAGCTCTGACTTCAGCGGCCACATCGTACAGAGCATCAACCTCCTTCACTGCCGAGTCTGGAGACGTGTGTTGAGGAATCAAAACAAAGTTCCTCACAGCTAGAAGAGAGGGAGGGAGGGAGGGAGGTGGGGAGGGAGGGAGGTGGGGAGGGAGGTGGGGAGGGAGAGAGGGAGGGAGGTGGGGAGAGAGGGAGGAAGGTGGGGAGGTGGGGAGAGAGGGAGGGAGGTGGGCAGGGAGAGAGGGAGGGAGGTGGGAGAGGTGGGGAGAGAGGGAGGGAGGGAGAGAGGTGGGGAGAGAGGGAGGGAGGGAGAGAGGTGGGGGAGAGAGAGAGGGAGGAAGGTGGGGAGGGAGAGAGGGAGGTGGGGAGGGAGAGAGGGAGGTGGGGAGAGAGGGAGGGAGGGGGGCAGGGAGAGAGGGAGGTGGGGGAGAGAGGGAGGTGGGGGGAGAGAGAGGGAGGTGGGGAGGAGAGAGAGGGAGAGAGAGGGAGGGAGGTGGGGAGGGAGGGAGGGGGGGAGGGAGGGAGGGAGGGAGGGAGGGGAGGGAGGGAGAGGGAGGGAGGGGGGAGGGAGGGAGGGAGAAAAACACCGAAAGAGGAATGGAGAGTTAAAGATTTAATATCTTCATTAATCAAGACCGTTCCAAAATGTTTTACAGCAGTCAAGTTTTTCAAGATATTCAGCCTGGTCTCATAGACGAGATGTATATCATAGATGATATAGATAGACTGGATATTCAGCCTGGTCTCATAGACGAGATGTATATCATAGATGATATAGATAGACTAGATATTCAGCCTGGTCTCATAGACGAGATGGAACTGTAACGCTGGGAGAAGCAGGTTCAGTATTTAATAAATGAACAAAACAAGAAACACGGGTACAGACATGAACACTGGACCAGAACCAATAACGGGGAAGGAACCAAAGGGAGGTGATGGAGACAGACAGTTGAAGTGGGAAGTTTACATACACTTAGGTTGGAGTCATTAAAACTAGTTTACATACACTTAGGTTGGAGTCATTAGAACTAGTTTACATACACTGAGGTTGGAGTCATTAGAACTAGTTTACATACACTTAGGTTGGAGTCATTAAAACTAGTTTACATACACTTAGGTTGGAGTCATTAGAACTAGTTTACATACACTTAGGTTGGAGTCATTAAAACTAGTTTACATACACTTAGGTTGGAGTCATTAGAACTCGTTTTACAACCACTCCACAAATGTATTGTTAACAAATTATAGTTTTGGCAAGTCGGTTAGGACATCTACTTTGTGCATGACACAAGTCATTTTTCCAACAATTGTTTACAGACAGATTATTTCACTTATAATTCATTGTATCACAATTCCAGTGGGTCAGAGGTTTATATACACTAAGTTGACTGTGCCTTTAAACAGCTTGGAAAATTCCAGAAAATTATGTCATGGCTTTAGAAGCTTCTGATAGGCTAATTGACATAATTTGAGTCAATTGGAGGTGTACCTGTGGAGGTGTACCTTGGCCCCAGTGATGTACTGGGCCGAGGGCACTACCCTCTGTAGCGCCTTACGGTCGGATGCCTAGTATAGAGGTCCTGGAAGGCAGGAAGCTTGGCCCCAGTGATGTACTGGGCCGAGGGCACTACCCTCTGTAGCGCCTTACGGTCGGATGCCTAGTATAGAGGTCCTGGAAGGCAGGAAGCTTGGCCCCAGTGATGTACTGGGCCGAGGGCACTACCCTCTGTAGCTCCTTACGGTCGGATGCCTAGTATAGAGGTCCTGGATGGCAGGAAGCTTGGCCCCAGTGATGTACTGGGCCGTGTGCTCTACCCTCTGTAGCTCCTTACGGTCGGATGCCTAGTATAGAGGTCCTGGATGGCAGGAAGCTTGGCCCCAGTGATGTACTGGGCCGTGTGCTCTACCCTCTGTAGCTCCTTACGGTCGGATGCAGAACAGTTGCCATACCAGGCGGTGATACAACCGGTCAGGATGCTCTCGATGGTGCAGCTGTATGATGCAAAATGCTTCATGACTCTTTGCTTCTTGAAAGTCTAATATCTTGAAAACTTGCCTGCTGACACGCAACACATCTTGGGACTGACTGTATCAACTGGACTAATGGACTGACTGTATCAACTGGACTAATGGACTGACTGTATCAACTGGACTAATGGACTGACTGTATCAACAGGACTAATGGACTAATGGACTGACTGTATCAACAGGACTAATGGACTGACTGTATCAACAGGACTAATGGACTGACTGTATCAACAGGACTAATGGACTGACTGTATCAACAGGACTAATGGACTGACTGTATCAACAGGACTAATGGACTGACTGTATCAACAGGACTAATGGACTGACTGTATCAACAGGACTAATGGACTGACTGTATCGACAGGACTAATGGACTGACTGTATCAACAGGACAACAGGACTAATGGACTGACTGTATCAACAGGACTAATGGACTGACTGTATCAACAGGACTGAATGGACTGACTGTATCAACAGGACTAATGGACTGACTGTATCAACAGGACTAATGGACTGACTCAACAGGACTAATGGATCAACAGGACTAATGGACTGACTGTATCAACAGGACTAATGGACTGACTGTATCAACAGGACTAATGGACTGACTGTATCAAAGGACAGGACTAATGGACTGACTGTATCAACAGGACTAATGGACTGATGGAC